>NC_063061.1:2820000-2885000 GCF_018812025.1 Megalobrama amblycephala
TGACAGTGATGATGTCCCAGTCTCCCACAGTGAGACGGAGGATGGACTGTTTCTGCTTTCAACAAGACAGCAAAGGATTCTGTAAAGGCTGTGGTTTTTCTGCCTTGTGTTCAGCATTTCACACCCCTTTCACTATTTGTCTAGTAAATTTACTTGGAGCACCCCAGCAACGGATGTTTTGATTCGCTTGTGCCTCACTTCTAGTCGTGTTTTTGTAAAAGCAAAAAATGAAAGCACACCCTTCCCCTTTGACACTATAGTGGACCAATGAAATCTAATTGTAAGGATTTATCTTACATGTCTGCAAATGTGTGAGTGCTTTTCATATACAGATGCATCAACTTGTATTGCCCTTTCTATTTCTTTTTCAGTTGTTTATACATTTTGAATCATTGAGGATCAATGACCAATAAAGGTCAATTGCTCATTCTCATCAAAGTGTTGCTATTTTTTGCAACAAAACATATAAAACAATGGAGAAGGCAGTTTGCTGCTTTTAAACATAGGCTCTAGTTTAAGACTCTGTTGAGTACCAGAATATAATTTGGAAGATGTTATTCCAATGTATGTTTCTTCTCTTGTGTAGGCAAACAGGGAGATCTTTAAAGTTCATAGCAAACTCTTACAGGCCTGTGTTGAGGATTGTGAGTGGATGGAGATGTCTGTGAGCGTGAACACAGTTTGAATTACTCTTCATGTGTTCAGACTTGTGTAGATGTGTGTTTAAGAGAGTCTACACTCATGTCAGAGATTTATTTTTTACTGACAACAAACTGCACTAATTTGTGTATAAGAATATATAATAGATTCATGCATGTTTTTATTGAGCTTTTTGTTTTTGCATACAAATCAAATGAAAAGCAGCTGTTGATTTCAGAAGCACAGATGAGAGTCTTTTTTTAATGTTAGAAATCTTGTAGGTTAGTAAGAGCTCCAAATACAATCACAATCACAACGTCCTGCTTTAGTCATATTTATACACTCCGCAAAAATAAAGCACAACATGCTTTCCTTTATTGTATTTGTTTTTTTTTTGCAGGTGTTTTACCTGTATTTTGAATTTTACACTGTGTTGCATTGTGTTTTAGAGTCAATGGAAATGGTAATGAGCTGCCAGTACTTTTTCTGTTATTTTTTACGAATTTACTTCTTACAGTATACTACACACTGTGTTTAACAATAATCCCAGTTGCCTTCATCATCCCGTGTAGCACCACGTATAACTTGAACCATATTTAGCACAGGCATGGTTGTCGCGGCAGTACTTCCCATTTTTAGCCTTACTTCCCCACAGTGGAGGGCTGCAGTAATCCCACTGGCAGGCAGGGCCAAAGATTTCAATAGACATACTGGTCCAGCACCAGTAGTAGTCGTAGCCGTATGTGGCGCAGGGGTGACCATCCATGCACTTCTCTCCATTAACCGTGATGAGTGAGTATTGGGGTGAGCACGGTTTCTGGTCCTTGCCTGACTCACACCTGTAGCCCTTGACTTCGTCATTGTACAGGCAGGAAGTGGAGCAGAAAAGCTTGGTTTTACCTCCTGAGCCATCAACTGCAGTCATCCGATTCTCTGGGACCAACAGGCATTCAACAGCATCTGTCCCCTCGGACACCTCCCTCTTTCTGAGCTCATCATGCGCAATTTTCAATGGTTTGGCATGAGTTATAAGACAAGCACTTCCAGCTAAAACCTTCAGATCCTCTGCCACAGAAAAGTAAGTGCTCATGTTGTTAAAGGCTAATTTTACTGTCATCTGACTCACCCTGAAGTTTTTTGACGATTGGCGGCCACTCCAGCTGGCGGCCCTTTTCACCGCACCAAACGTGTTCTGCATATCTGGGTTCATTTTCACTATTTGATTCCCTGGAGGATTCATTAATTTTTCAATGTCTTCCCTAAGCTTTTTTAACTTATAATTGTCTTCAAAACAATTACCCACAAAAATCTTAACTGGCCGTCCCGTCCCGTAGAGTCTGCTGAGCTCATTATTCAGGTTTGAGACACTCATCAGGTTTATGTCAAACTCTTCTGGCTGGTTTTTTGCCATATAGCTGAAGGAGAGAGACTTTGTGTCATCAGTGTGGTGTTTATAACAGACAGCTGTCCAGATGTGAGAGGGCACCGTCACCCTTAGAGGGTCGTCAGAGGTTTCCTCTTCTGGTATTCGTTTATTTGCATCAGGTACTGTACCTGTGACGATGTAGGCTGTTGCAGAAGAACCGTCAAGCTCAAGCTGTCCTTTTAAATACTTCTTCAAACTGTTCTCCCACTTATACCAATGGATACGGTTGAAACACGGGTCCATAGGTGCGGCGTTGGTCAGTGTGAATGTTGCCGTACGGCCATCACAGCTTTGGAAGCTGCTGGGGTTCAGGTGTCCACGATCATATCCGGTGCCTAAGTAGTCACTGGTCATGGCTTGAAATTCTTTAATTCTGTCTTTATCAAGTTTCAAATTCCTCAAGTCTTTCTCAAGGACCATATGTTCAATTTGGTAATCTGAAATCTACATGTTAGATGGTTAGTCTGATGCTGTAAGAAAATACTGTTTTCAAATTTTCTTGTGGAAAAAAGTGGGCATTTATAATGTTTACAGTACAATTACTGTATAAGAACATTCAAAAAAGTACCATCCATCTAATATATATTTCAAATGATTTGCAATGGCAAAACCGAATGAAGACCAATAATTAAATTAACATAACTTCTTATGGATTGCAGAGCTTAAACTAATAAAAGTCTTTTGTTAGAGAGCAGAAGCACATAGTCACCTGCGGCTCGACATGCCAGATGTCTTTCCTTCTATCGCCACTCGAGGAATTGGGATCAAAGGTGTAGGCACTGTAGAGGGGAATCCTGTGACGAGGCGAGTACAGCGTAGCGTAATAAGAGTGTAGCGTAATGGATTCTTCTTTTTTATACTTCTGACAGATTTCCTTGGTATTCTGATCCATCCCTCCTGGTTTGGTCTGTTTGTAGAAGAATCTTTCACAACCTTTAAAGTTATCGACCATTTCTGCCTGAGCGCTGAATGCTCTCAGCACAACAGAGGTGAGCAGAGCCAGAACAAACATGGTTTGAAGTCGGTCTTGTGTTAAAGAGCAGAGACACCAGAAGCACAGCTGCTTTAAAGACACTGTCAGAGATGATGTTGTGGGTGTGACTGAAATTGACAAATGAGAAGAAATGAGGAAAATGATGGGACCTTCGCTTCACCATGCTTATGGGACTACCCTTATGAAAAAGGAGTTCTTCTTTTTAAAGAAAACAATTTCAGTTAATATACTTCTCATAAATATACTTAAATTGCATTTAAGCATACTTGACTTGTACTAACAGAAAAGTCTAAAAGTCTAAGTATTTGGTTGTAATCAATTTTTACTTAAAAGTATAATTAAGTATTCTAAGTATAATTGGCTCGTAGTCTTGTTAGAGAGATATAGGGAGGCTACTGTGTCAAAATGATTGATGATGACCTTTTGACCTTACATATTTGGCATATTTTTCATATGACGTATGATTATCCTCATGGGGTTGGATTGCGGAATGATTGATATTGAACTGTCAGGTTGTATTTAAATAGTTGTTATTTGAACTCTCTCTAACCCGACTGATGTTTTGACCACATGTGTGAAAAAATGGATAATTTATAATCAGGATGATCATAATATGACAAACAATAACCATTATTAGTGCAGAGTTTGGCAGCCACTCTCTCTCACACACACACACACACACACACACACACACACACACACACACACACACACACACACACACACACACACACACACACACACACACTCACACACACACACACACACACACACACACACACACACACACACACACACACACACACAGTCTCAGATTTCACACCTCTGGTTGTAAGAAGAGAAACAGAGAGATGGAGTAAAATCAATGATCTATAAAATGGTTTAAACAATTAAAAATAATCTACTTGATCACAAATGAAATAAAACAGTGCAAAAGATTTATTATAGTTTTTACCTGAGTGTATAAAATCCTCTTACATTTTTCTCGTGGAGAAAAGAGACTTCATATACCACAACATTTTCAAAAATTCCACTGAGTCAAGCAATTTGTTTAAAATAGTAATAAAAAAATGCTTAAAGTTTAAAGCTCTTAAAGTTCAGCTCTTCTCACAACTTGCTGAAACTGGTTCAGAGTATAGGGAACCATGAACCTTTATAACTTAAATCATTAATGAGATCCAATCAATGTTTGATTGTCTATGACGCAAGTGATTATGCATAAATGTAACTCAAAGTATGAGTTTATTCAATGGTACATGTTCAAAAAAAACAAAAAAAACTTTTGCTGTTATATCCATACACTCTTCCCTGGGAAATCAGGCTGAAAACCGTTTTCTATCCACTTCTCACAGCAAGGTGTGAAATGTGAGACTGTCACAGTATTCAGGCTGTGGGGGTCTGTGGACACTTCCATGTTTTATGGGGCTTTCCATAGACATATGATTAAAACATTAAAAAAACAAATAGTTTAAGTTGTATCATAAACAAAACACTCCTAGGGATAAATTCCAGTGTGAAACAAATCCTTCAGACCCTCTCAGAGACGGGAGGAAGCAGACAGATGACCCTCTGTGTCACAGCATTAGTCTGCATTCCAGGGCACATTTTTTTGTACTAAATTTATTACAAAGCATAATCTACATATTTTAAAATGATATGGTTGTTTAAATCCAATATATAAAGTTTTATTAAAATCATATCTTCTATTTATCTTTCTAGAAGACTACTGTATCAGGATAACATCTGATGTCCAATGGTAGAAATGATTTTACTTAAATTTAACCTAAAGTATTATTTTTATTAAACGGCATTTGTTCAAAAAAAAAAAACAACAAAAAAAAAAACTTTAAAATGTTACATCAAAAACCTCTACTTAGTTTTATTTGATCTAATTTCTCAAAGATTTAAGCAGCATTTCCATCTGGCAAATACCCACCAATGCGATGAAACATATTGACAAAGTTTGTCATAATAAAAAAAACTGTTTTTAAAAATGAATATTCAATTTTGATTTAAAAAAAAAACAAAAAAAATTTAAAAAATCCAAACGTGAAGGTGTCTGTGTGTTTGATGCCTCAAAACTCCCGTCACCTGAAACGATGACTCAACATTGCTCTTTTTAGTTTAAGTTGTATCTTTAAGAAAATCCCACATTTTCAGAGAGAGAGAGACCAGATGTTCCTCTGTGCTGTTCCCCCTGAAAAAAAATTGTCTAGAGTGAATATTTAATTTTACTCGTCTTAATTCAAAGTATGATATTACATTAAAAATCAAATAAAAAGTGGTCATATGTTGTCATACTATTATGGTGTGCCTGAACTCAACATCTGACATTCTGCAGTATCTAATATTGCACTTATAAGTTGTATATGGTTTTACTTTTCTTGTAGCTTCTTAACTGGTCATTATCAATGTGGAAACATACCCTTTACTAAAAATATACTATTGGTTATCTACTCAAAAATACAATGAGTATTTTCAAACGTTACCATATGTTGTGGTAACTGTTGTCTGTTGGCCTTATGAACAGACTTTAGGGAGCACTGATGACAATGCCCTTTGACTTCCAACGATTTTGCAGGGTGTTAAAGACCCTACAAGGTAAAACATAATTTTTCAACTAAGTGAATCCGCACATGTGAGGTCTTTCAGAAGACGTGACTTCCAGGGGACAATCCCAGGTGAAAAAGAATTCTATTAAAAATATACTTTAATAAAGTGTACTAAGTATATTTTCTACATTTTGTACTATTTTCGTCAAATCCAAGTATAGTTAAGTGTATTCAATTATGTATTAACTTCAACTTAACATATATTTAACTACACTTCTAGTGTAAATTGTATACTAAAATGGAACAACTTTTTTTAAACTTCAAGTGCACTAAAATACACTAATGAAAATCAAGATTCATGAGCAATTAAGCACACTTAGAGTACAATTGCATTGTATTTCCATTCTAATGGAAATACACTTAAAAAGGCATTGCAGTGCAAATTATAGTTGTCTTTAAGTACATTTTGTGCATACTGCTATCATACTTATAATTACTATAAACAGTTAATTTAGTATGCCTCTGTAACATTTCAAGTGATCTACAAATGCACTTCCTAACTATATTTAGTGCTTTTAAAGTGTCCCACTATGACAATAATAATGTTTTTGAAGTGAAGTTCAATTACAACCTAAACATCATAGACACATACTTTCAGTGCAATGTTATTATAGTGTAAGGTAGAAACAAATTGAAAGTACATTTCATTTGTAATTTTATCCCCATTTTGTTATACTTAAGCATGAATGTTGGTATTACACTACAAGTGTATTACAATAAAATTCAGTTCAAGTACATTAAATCAACAGATTACAAATTGCATTTCAGAAAAGGATCTTTATTATTAACACAAAAGTAACACACAAAAGCAGATATTGGCAAAAGGAAGAACTTTGAACAGTCGACTTTCTCTGAAATGCCGGGAACAGAACAATGGCAAACAACTTACTACATATGCATATCTACAGGTGCTGGTCATATAATTAGAATATCGTGAAAAAGTTCATTTTTTCATTGTAAATTATTTTAAAAAATGAAACTTTCATTTATACTAGATTCCCTACATGTAAAGTAAAACATTTCAAAAGTTTTTTTTTTTAATTTGTTGATTAGAGCGTACAGCTCATGAAAGTCCAAAATCCAGTATCTCAAAATATTAGAATATTTACATTTGAGTTTCATTAAATGACAATCCCTACAGTATAAATTCTGGGTATCTCTTGTTCTTTGTAACCACACTAATGGGGAAGACTGCTGACTTGGCAATGGTCCAGGAGACAATCATTGACACCCTCCAGAGAGTAAGTCACAGATGGTCATTACTGAATGTGGTGGCTGTTTACAGAGTGATGTATCAAAGCATATTAAATGCAAAGTTGACTAGAAGGAAAAAATTGGGTAAGCAAAGGTGCACAAGCAACAGGGATGACCGCAAGCTTGAGAATACTGTCAAGTAAAGCCGATTCAGACACTTGGGAGAGCTTCACAATGAGTAGAATGAAGCCGGAGTCAGCGCATCAAGAGTCACCACACTCAGACATCTGCAGGAAAAGGACTACCAAGCCACTTCTGAAACAGAAACAACGTCAGAAGCATCTTACCTGGGCTAAGGAGAAAAAGAACTGGACAGTGAACAGTGGTCGAAAGTCCTCTTTTCAGATAAAATTAAATTTTGCATTTCATGTTGAAATCATGGTCCCAGAGTCTGAAGGAAGACTGGAGAGGCACAGAATCCAAGCTGCTTGAAGTCTAGTGGGAATTTTCTGAAGTCAGTAATGATTTGGGGGGCCGTGACGTCTGCTGGTGTTGGTCCATTGTGTTTTATCAAGTGCAAAGTCAATGCAGCCATCTTCCAGGAGATTTTGGAGCACTTTATGCTTCCATCTGCTGACAAGCTTTATGGAGATGCTGATTTCCTTTTCCAGCAGGACATTAGCACCTGCCCACAGTGCAAAAACCACTTCCAAGTGGTGTGCTGACCATGATATTACTGTGCTTTATTGGCCAGCCAACATGCCTGACCTGAATCTATGGGATATTTTCAAGAGAAAGATGAGAAACAGTCGATCCAACAATATACAGATGATCTGAAGGCTCAATAGTGCCTCAGCAGTGCCACAGGCTGATCACTTCCATACTTCACTGATGCTGTAATTTGTGCTAGAGCAAGTCATTTGCTGTAATATGTGCTGCTGACCAAGTATTGAGTGTACAAATGAACATACTTTAAAGAACTTGAACTTTTCTGTTTTGAAAATCCATTTTTTGATTGATCTTAGGAAATATTCTAATATTTTGAGATACTGGATTTTGGACTTTCATGAGCTGTACTCTCTAATCATCAAAATTAAAAAAAAAAAAAAAACTTTTGAAATGTTTTACTTTACATGTAGGGAATCTAGAATATATGAAAGTTTCACTTTTAAAAATAATTTACAATAAAAAAAATTAACTTTTTCACGATATTCTAATTATATGACCAGCACCTGTAGCTCGGACTTGAGTTACTAGAGGCCTTTTAGCTCTCATTGTTGCACTTCCTCAGTAGAAGGGCCCGGATCTCTGCCACCTCGGTGTTGGGGAATCGCTCCCTCACTGCATCTGTGAAAACAGGAAAGAGACATGGGGATGAATTAAAACAGGATAGACAATGTATAACATTGAAATACAATCATTGATTATAATGGATTTGTCAATCAATCATGACAATGGATTTGGATTCATAACTATGACATTACTGTACCTAAAATTGCGTTGGTTTTTTCTAGCTCAAGCTGCTCCTTCAGCTTGCCTTTTTTTCCTTTCCCTGTGAGGGTTGCCTATAAACGCAACATGTCACTTGTGGTCACAGTATTGGTACCTGCGCCAATTTGCCAGAGGCCTTGTAGTTATATCCGTACCAGGGCTGGGATGAACAAAGTTTCACGTGGAGCATTCTGAGATATTTTTTTTGCTGAATTACCGCGGAGTGCAAGTTGTGCTAAAAAATAAACTGCCGGGATAATCACACAGCACTTGCCGTAGGCTACACGTCCAATAATGACATGTCCGATTCGTGAACTAATGACTCATTTGAACTGATTCACTTAAATGAATAGTTAAAACAACTGATCTGTCCAACACTGAACTCATGAGACGTCTGAATCGGTGTATAACAAATCGGTACACTTTACAATAATGTTCCATTTATTAAATTCTAGTTACCTACATTAGTATTTTTTTTAAGAAAAAGGTGAGTGGCAGAGTGTACTACTATACGTTGTTGTTATTTTTATGTGAATGAAGAATTAAAAGATGCACTTTTTTTCAGTAAGCTTAAAGCTATGTGTTTTCAACAAATGTTAAATTCTGTTGGTTCAGGAAGGACACCATGACAGGCTGCTGGCTCCCACTGTCGCTGTTAATTTTTATTTATTTTTTGTTTGTTGGAAAAGCACTTAAATAGCTTAAAGCCCTCAAGTTTACATTGGTTACTGTATTCTTTCAATTGCTCTAAACAAGTATTTTGGGTGACCTTTTTTTTATTGAATGACATCAATTTGTTATTTTCATCTGAAAGAAGAATTACAAGATGCACTTTTTTATTAGTAAGCTAGGCCTATGTGTTTAAGGCTTCAAGGTTTTATCGAACGCTACCTCTGACTAAGAATGCATTACTTTGCACTTGTATAGTCTTTTATTTTGGACTTTTTACAAATTGGTAATAGTCAATTAATGGGGAGATTATCGATAATCGAATCAAACCGAAATAGAAACGGACTGAAAAAAACAAAAACAAAAAAGAGCCGTTAGATTAATCGATGCACCGAAAAATAATCGCTAAATTAATCGTAAAAAAAATTATCGTTTATCCCAGCCCTAATCCAACCCACTGTCACTTTTACCATATTGCTTAATCAGTGAAATTCAAACAAGAAGTATTAACAGTAGTCAATGACGGCAAAAATGGCAGAGTTAAGTGGATTTTCAAATTTGTAATCTGGGAAGTCAGGTCTGTATTCCAAGACATAACGTGAACATGCATGTTCTTCAAATTAAAGGGTTAGTTCACCCAAATAGCAAAATTATGTCATTAATAACTTACCCTCATGTTGTTCCAAACCCGTAAGACCTCCGTTTATCTTTGGAACAAAGTTTATTTTAGATTTAGTCCGAGAGCTCTCTGTGTGTCCAGAAAGGTAAGAAAAACATCATCAAAGTAGTCCATGTGACATCAGAGGGTCAGTTAGAATTTTTTGAAGCATCAAAAATACATTTTGGTCCAAAAATAGCAAAAACTACGACTTTATTCAGCATTGTCTTCTTTTCCGTGTCTGTTGTGAGAGAGAGTTCAAAACAAAGCAGTTTGTGATATCCGGTTCGCGAACGAATCATTCGATGTAACCGGATCTTTTTGAACCAGTTCACCAAATCGAACTGAATCGTTTTAAACGGTTCGCGTCTCCAATACGCATTAATCCACAAATGACTTAAGCGGTTAACTTTTTTAATGTGGCTGACACTCCCTCTGAATTCAAACAAACCAATATCCCCGAGTAATTCATGTACTCAAACAGTACACTGACTGAACTGCTGTGAAGAGAGAACTGAAGATGAACACCGAGCCGAGCCAGATAACGAACAACAGACTGACTGATTACACTACAGATGAAGTGAAATCAGTGTACACTTTAATAAATTATACTTTGTATTAAAAATAAGCGTACTTACTAAAAGTACACTAAATTACCACTATACATTTTTGTATTTTAACATATTTTATGAGAGTACTCTGATATGCCACTAAAAATACACTTATTTTAGAGTGTACTGTATAAAGTGTACAGAAGTCACACTTCTAATGAAGTGAGAACATAGTACACTTTAAAAAAGTATACTAACAATTAATTTAAAAAAAAAATATATACTTCCCATAAGTACACTGAATTGCCACTCTAAGTATGTCAAATTTAATACACTTAAAAAAAATAAACTTCAATACAATTTAAAATACATTTACAACAAAGTACACTTTCAAAAAGTACATTTAAAAAATAATTTGATTACTGATAAATTAGTATACTTACTGTTTGGACTATTAAGTTGAACTTAATTACATCTTTTTCGAAGTATACTTTTAAAAAGTACAAACCAAATACTCTTTAAATAAAGTACAACAAGTAGAAGTATACTTGTTTTATAATTCATGTACTTCATTCATATTTCAAATACACTAAAGTATACTACTTTTTTACCTGGGATGGATCTCTTGAGAATATTTAATTGTGCTTAAAAACCAAAGATTAGGCCAAATCCCCTACCTGGCATGTCCGCATTAAATATCTTCGCTGTTAAAACCTAGTGTATCTGTTAAATATGTTTGTGTTTAAAAAACTTTACATTTAAGGTGAGGTATGTCTCATAGATTTATATAATTTTACTTTCTTTTCTTTTTTTTTATTTCAATAAAGTTTCAATTCCTAGTAAATATAAGGTAAAACTATGGTAAACCAAAAGAATAATGTTGACAAATATGTTTGCTGCAATGTTTTTAACAAATAGATATTACCTTACAAGTTTATCACACAATGAAACCATTAAGGATAGCCAAAGGTTCAGGACAATGGGTGAAAACACATTACTATGTAAGATAGTTTTACCCCAAAATCAAATACTGTATTACACTTTTTCAAAATGATAATCTTGCTTTAAAGTTTGAATAAAAATTAGAAGCAAATGTATCTTCATACCGTGTGTTCTGACACAAGTCAAGGCAAGGCAAGGCAAGGCAATTTTATTTGTATAGCACATTTCATACACAGTGGTAATTCAAAGTGCTTTACATAAAAAAGAATAATAAAAATAGAACATAAGGAATAGAAATAACAGTATGCATTAAAAGTCAGAATAACAAGAGGATACATAAAAGATATAAAATACATTAATAATGAAATAAAAACAGGAAAAGGAATTAAAAGAATAAAAAGATAATACGTATAAAATAAAATGCAAACAGTTCGGACATAGCACAGTGCTCAATCAGCAAATGCATAGATTAAAAGATATGTTTTGAGTTTGGATTTGAATGTGGCTACTGTTGGAGCACATCTGATCTCTTCTGGAAGCTGGTTCCAGCTGCGGCTGGCGTAACAGCTAAAAGCAGACTCTCCTTGCTTTGAGTGAACCCTTGGTATTTCTAAGTGACTTGATCCTGATGATCTGAGTGATCTGTTAGGTTTATATTCTATGAGCATATCTGCAATGTATTGAGGTCCTAGACCATTGAGTGATTTATAAACAAGTAACAGTACTTTAAAATCAATTCTAAATGCAACTGGAAGCCAGTGCAAGGACCTGAGGACTGGTGTGATGTGTTCATGTTTTCTGGTTCTGCTCAGCGTTCTGTACGAGCTGCAGCTGTCTTATGGTCTTTTTGGGAAGACCAATGAGGAGCCCATTACAATAATCCACCCTGCTGGTGATGAAAGCATGAACAAGTTTCTCTAAGTCTTGACTGGAGACAAAGCATCTAATTCTTGCAATATTTTTGAGATGATAATATGCTGATTTAGTTATTGTCTTTACATGGCTACTGAAACTCAGGTCTGACTCCAAAATTACACCAAGATTCCTGACTTGATTTTTAGTTGTTTGACCCCTAGAGTGAAGGTACATGTTCACTTTGAGAACTTCATCTTTGTTTCCAAACGCAATGATTTCAGTTTTGTCTTTGTTTAACTGAAGGAAGTTTAGGCACATCCAATTTTTAATTTCATCAATGCATTGGCACAGGGAGTCAATGGGGCAGTAGTCGTTAGGTGATAGGGATAGGTAGATCTGGGTGTCATCTGCATAGCTGTGATATGCAATTTGGTTCTTTCTCATTATTTGGCTCAGTGGCAGCATATATAGGTTGAACAGGAGGGGTGCGAGTATTGAACCTTGATGGACTCCGCATGTCATGGATGTCCACTCAGACTTATGGTCACCGATACTCACATAATAACCTCTCCCTTCTAAGTATGACCTGAAGTAAGGCCATTAATTGTTTCTTTTTGTTTGATAAAAATTTACGTTTCTTGGCTCATGCTACTTTTATCAGCCTGATAAATATGAAGTTAGAGTAATACATGATGAAACAAAAGAATCATGCTACCAAATACGATTGACACAAGGAAAAAGGGGTGATTTTAAAAATACAACATAACCAGACTATTTTTTTCTTTTCACAAACTATTAGGCAAAACTTACTTTCCCCCCTTGGTATTAGAATAGGTCTTATTTTTTTGGGATTGCATGAAGCGTCGACACCAAAACTAAGTCTGGTTGTTTGCACTTGAAACGATTACAACTGAGACATAATCTAACCGTAGCACTAAAAGCTATGCATTCATTAAAGTTTGAGGACGGTAAGCTACACACTGTAGTAAAGCTATAGATAAATCTCAACCGTGATCTTTGTAGGAATTACGAGTGCAATCAATTTTCACATCTAAATTCAAGAGGCCAAGTAACTAAGAAAACAGTGACATCATGTTGTTAGAGTCTATGCCACGCTGTTGCAATGCAAGCTCATTTAAGAAGTATAACACTGCAAGCCCTTGTGAAAGCTGTAGATGAAATTCAGACAATCTTTATACAGGTATTATATGTACACAATTTACTACGACCACATATAAGAGACATTTAGCTATAATGAAAACATATATATATATATATTACACACACATATAGAAATCCTCTCTTCTGATCTATTGTGAAAGATTGTGATTTGTAAATGCCATTTTTCCGCTAGCAGATGACCCCGTTTACAATTTTTGTTAGTTTATGTACAGTTCAAACATACTCGCAGAGAATAATGATGCTCCTACTACACAAGAGTGTTGAAACTAAAACTGTAATGTTCTTTTAGGTCATCTTTTCTGGTCTGTGTATGAAGCGGTCACAAGTCACATAATGCATCAACATGAAAAGTGAGTCTTGCTGTTTTTGTGTAACATTTACAACTATTGAGAGCTTAAAACAAGTCTATCTATTACACTTAGTTACAGCATGTTACAGTCATGGAATCATATTTTCTTTGTACACAGGACTTCAATAAACTTCAGTAACTTGATGAGTAGTTATTTTAAGTGAAAGGTTAGTTGATTCAGGCCGCTCCAATACTGTCTTTTTAGGTGTCAGCCTTTTAGGTTTGATCCAGGAAACAGGCACGACAGTGTGTTGTCATATTTGTCTCGATTTGTTCTTCTTTCAGGATGCCATTATGGTAAGTGGCATACGATCAAAAAATGTTTAACATCTCTTAAATGTTTTTTACAATTTTAAATATTTGTTTAGCTTAAGACACACTCAGTAAAAACAGTATATTCGTAAATAGAATTAAATAAATGTAACCATACAAATATTGACTATGAATAAATAAAACAAAACCTAACAACATACACAAATGATGGTTCTAACTCTTTCACAAGCCAGACTGATCCCAGGTAAGTTTACCTCAAATACCTGACTCACAATAGTTAGATATCTTGACTTTATCCACACATAAATTTTATGTTTCTTGATTTTTTTTTTTTTTTTTTCTGAAACACAGTGTTTTACCAAGGCTTCATTTTTTAACATCACCATTCTTTATTTTTTTCCTCTGAATTTGTAACAAATTAATTAAAAATTATTTAACAGCATGATACTTCAAGCTGTTGACTGCAGCGGTTATAATTTTTCCATATTTGAATGTGTGTTTTCTACACATTGCATGCTGGGATGCATTCCAGTACCTTCAGACCATTTTCTCCATGTTCTGCTTTTTTTTTTTAGTTTCAAATGTCTCAGTATAGGATTTCTCTCACCTACTCCAAATAAAGAAAAAATGCATATTCTGATCAGATAACATAAAACCAATACTTTAAAATGGCTGTATGTATGCCATGTGTGTGTTTGTGAAAGTTGATTGGTGGACTTTGGGGTGTTTCAGCTTGTAAAGAACATGTGTGCTTTTTTCATCTCTATTCACAATAAAATTTGTAAAGACATTCGGATCAACTGGTGCGTGGGCAAAGGCCAGAAAGTTTAAATCTGGTGAGCAGTGCAGCTTTGTACACTTTAAAAACAGCATAGCAACAACTTTATGCATTGTTTGATAATTAGATTGCATAGTTCGCTATATTTGTATCCAGAATTACAGAGTTTGAATGTAAAAATACCAATAACATTTACTTTAAAATTACAAAGATATTACATTGTTACAGATTTTACAGGGATATCACCCTTTAATATAATGAGCCACACGTTTAATTACAGATTATGATCATTCATGTAATTTTACATAAATTTTTAGGCTATGTAATGTAATTTAAAAATACCAATATATATATGTATATGTATATGTATATACACACACAGTAATTTTCCCGTATAAAAAGAGAATTACTGTAATTTGTCATTAATACTTAAAATAGCGGGGGAGGGGGGGGAGGGTAAAGCAACAGTCATCATGCTCTTTTTTTTTTATTTCATTTGCTTTAGTTTTTGAAACATTTTAACCCATTCATTTATATAAAAAAAATCTCATAGAGATAAACATTTAAGTATACAAGTTTTATATAGGAAAGTTTCTTTGGCTACGGATTATGTCATTGTTTGTTTCTATACCCATCAGCTTCAGCTGTGTCTTTGGTTTCTTTTGTTCAACCCCTGTATTTGTTTTGTTAACAAAGAAGTTAAATAAATAAATAAATTAATTAATAAATAAATAAATGGCAACATATGTAGACTTCTCTACTTATGTTTCATTGTGACTGTTGGATATCAGATGTTAAAATCCAAAGTTCATCAGAATTATAGAGACTTGGTGGCGTGTCTGATTAAAACACTGGAAAGTTCTAGTCCTTACAGTCTTTATTTAATTCAGGATGCTTGAATCTTGAATTCTTTGGCTGACCCAAAGCACAAAGATACAGGGAGCAAATTCACATGACAGATGTTCATAGGACAGGATTAACAGGATGATCAGGATGGTCTTTTAGTCACTACAAACCATACAAAAAGATAATCAGACCCAAACAATTCATAAATAAACATTAACAATATATATTCAATCCAAAATGATTATTAAACCCAATCCAAATAATTCAAATAGACAAATTCAAACCATACAATTGACAAAAACAAACTTACGTAACGCATCCTAAACAACTCAAAGGACATGGTTGGGTGTCCATTCAAACACCCACTTCTCACCAATGCAAAAGAACAAAGGAAGGAAATGAGGTCTATTTATAGACCTTAACCAGAGAATTATGGGTAATGTAGTACATCAAATATGGTAATGCAAGTTGCTGGGATTTATGGGAAATGTAGTACAAAAAAAAAAAGGAAAAAAAAAAGGGAAAAAAATAGGCCAATTTACAACAGCCGCCCCCAAATACAGTCATGTATTTGCCATTACTTGTCAATTTCAGGTAATGGGATCAACTTAGCAACTGGTCGTACATACGTTTTTCCATTAATAACAATTTCTGCTGCTCTAACACGCCTATCCTGACTAGGTAAAAGGCGTACTACTCTGCCAATAGGCCATGGTGCTCTTGGGAGTTGAGGATCAATAACTAACACAACAGCAGAGTCATTTAGATTAGGATTTTCCCTATTCCATTTTTGACGAAGCTGCTAACTTGGTAGATAATTTCTAATAAAGGATGTCCAAAACAGAATGCCCCATCTCTTCTCTGTTCTACAACCAATCTTGACATGGAAAGGACCGAAAAAATCCATTCCGGTGGACCAAAAGGGAGGTTTGAACACTCTGAGCTTGGAAAGTGTAAGGTCTGACATTTGAGGTATAGATGGCTTAGCTCTCCACTTCCTACATTCCAAACAAGACCACTGATGTTTTTTAATGGCTTGTCTCCCTCTAATTATCCAATAATTACGCCGAAGTTCTGAGAAAACTCTCTCTGGACCAGGATGGAAAAGTTTCTTGTCATAGTCCTTGATGATTAAACTGGATAATGGATGCTTGGGGTCAAGGACGACTGGATGAACCATTCCAGGCTCCATATCCTCTGCTCGTCTGAGTCTGCCACCCACTACAATAAGTTGCGTTTCTTCTCGGAATTCAGGAGAAAGTGTAAGGAGACGACTGTGATGTTCAATAGGCTTTCCTTCCTTTAAAAACTGGTACTCAGAGGGAAAGCTTTGTTGCTGGGCTTGCCTTAACAGAAGGGTTTGGACTGAGGAAGGGTCACAAGAGTCTGGACTATGTTGTCGCAATAACTCAGTTATGGCAGATGTCAACTCTGCCCAAGACTGGAAACAGGAGGGGTCTGGGAGTGCAAGATCTTCCTGTTGTGTTAGCCCACAAAAGAGTGGTTTGCGAAGTTCAGGATCAGAACTATCAGGTCTGGATACTAGATTTTGCGGCCACTGATGTGGAGGATATTTCAGGAATGATGGACCTTGTCGCCATCTATGATCAGGTTTGGCTAGCTCAACGAGTGTTTTACCTCTAGTAATGTCATCTGCTGGATTCTGCCCAGAAGGGATATATCTCCAAGAAGAAAGATCAGTCAGTTCCAGGATTTCAGTGACTCGATTTGCTATGAAAACTTTATAACGGCAGGAGAGGGAATGCAGCCAGGACAAGACAGTTGTTGAGTCAGACCATAAAATAGTATTTGTCAGAGGAATAGTCAGTTCCTTCTGCAGTAATTTAGAAAGCTGTGCACCTGCTTGAGCAGCACAAAGTTCAAGGCGAGGGATGGATATTTGCCTTTTTGGGGCAACTCGAGATCTTGCCATGATGAAGGAAGTATGTACCACACCTTTATCCGTCTCCATTCTCAAATAGGCTACTGACCCATATGCGCTCTCTGAGGCATCACAAAATATATGCAATTCCCTGGATGCAATTTGCTCTAAAGGTGAAGTTAAATAACAGTGAGGAAGCTGTATCAATGACAGATCAGTGAGTTCAGTTTCCCAAGCCTTCCAGGCCTGTTGAATAGGACTTGGCATAAGAGGGTCATCCCATCCCCGAGACTTCATCCAGCATTGTTGTACAATGACCTTAGCTCGCGTTGTGAATGGAGTAATATAACCTAATGGGTCATATTGACTAGCAAGAACTTTATAGATATTACGCATAGTTGTTTCTTTACACTCCATAGTTCGTGATCGGTACCCCAATGAATCAGAGGGGCAGTGCCAGCTCAGACCCAAAGCTCCTTCTTTAGGGTCCAAACGGTCTTGACTTATCCAGAGTTCAGAACTCTCAGACCTGGCTTCGGGAGGAAGATGTCTAACAACATCAGGCTGGTTACCACTGTCTGATTTCAAATCCCCCACTCATCAATAAAGAACGCATGCAGTCAAGGTGGCTCTTTGCAGCTTGCATATTTTGGAAACTCTCTAGACAATTATCTACATAGAATGACTGAAGTACGGAATTTGCTGTATCTTCGTATCCTTCTAAGTGGTCACAGACATGCTTCTGTAAAGCATATATTGCGCAACATGGACCACATACTGTGCCAAACGGCAAAACTTGCCATTCGTAGACATCAGGTGGATTTTACCTTTGCATATTGCGCCACAGGAAACGTAGGAGAGGACGATCTTCTGGTAGTAGCCTAACTTGGTGAAACATAGATTTTATGTCCCCACTAATTGCCACTGGATACTGGCGGAATCGGAGTAAGACACCAAGTAAGGAGGGGCCCAATTGTGGACCAGGAAGAAGCTGTTCAGTGATGTACCTTTGTACTGATAAGAGCAATTGAAGACTATTCGTGGTTTCCCATTATGCTCCACAAGATGGTGAGGGATATACCATGATTCAGAAGATGTGTCATGAGGAGGTTCCACTTTGGAAATATAACCGGACTTCTCCAACTTAGCAATTTCTTGGTCATAGACAGCCACAGATTTAGGATTTCGTTGGAGACGGCGTTCGATACCTCTGAGGGAGGACATAACTGGATTCGGTGAAGCTCGTAACTGTATGGCAGAAGCAGCACGCAGTAAAGGAGTGGCATATCTTTGCACACCATCAACATCAACTCTTTTGGTCTTAGAGGATAACAAGTCCACAGCTTCTTGATCCTGCTTGGACCTGGTAATGACCTTCTCATTTCTAAAAGGAAGAACATCTAATTGCCATAATTTCTCCACATCATGGCGAAGATCCTCTACAGGATTAGTAAAGGTAAAAAGACACTGCGTCTCATCACTGTTGGGAATTGGTATTGGACCTTGCAGTACCCAACCCAATTTTGTATGGATAGCAGCCGGAGGTCCGAAATACACCTGATCAATTGGGTTTATCAGGTGTGGATAGTCTGCACCGATAAGGATAAGTGGTTGGACGTTAGAGAATGCTGGAAGAGGTAGACCACAAAGATGTCTAAAGCGTCTCTGCAAAATCTCAACAGGGTAAGTCTGTTCTGCCAATCCCAATCTGGCAGCAGAAAAGGCATTGGAAATGGTATACTTCCTTTCTGGGTTGGCAGTTGAGGATATTTCAAAGGTTACAGAAGAGCCTTCAAGTGCAATAGTATCTTGCCATACGGTGCGAACAGTTAAGGACTCGGCTTGCCCCTTGAGGCCCAAGTAGTCAGATGCTCGAGGTAGCAACATGGTACGTTCTGAACCATCATCAAGGATGGCATAAGTTTGCAGGGATCGACCTTTATGATGGAGAAGTACCTCAACAACTTTCAGCAGCACCTTGCTGGAACCTCCAAGTCGACTAAGATAGAATGTACCGTTATCCTGGTCACGACAGTTAACTCCATGAAGGATACCAAGATGTCGACCTTTACACTGTGGACAGGGTTTTTTCAGGTCACGGTCAACAGCCAGATGGTTAAGCCCACACCTCCAACATCTTTTATTCTGTCTAATCCATGCACCCTTTTTGGTGTCTTCTAGAGCTTTAAAGGAGGGACAAAGACCAATGAAATGCTCTCTACTGGAACAATATACACATGAAAACTTGGAACTCTGCTCTCCGTCTCTTACAATTTGGGATTGCTTATTTGTGGATCTTGATACAACAGAATTGCCATTAGCTCCATACAAAACTGTTTGAGTATTAATGTGGACCTTTGATTGAGATTTACTCGGGAGTGGGTTTGGGAAGTCACTAACTTGATCAGCCATCGCTTGACATTCAGCCTCTTCCTGAAGCCAGGTGGAAAAGTTAATCAGGTTGTAGCTTTGACCATGTAGGACAGCACGAACATAGCGGGCAAAGTTGGTCACATTTTCTGTGGGCAGTTTACCAAGTAGTCGCTGTACATGAGAAGCACAGGCTAGTTCAGATTGAGCATGATCTTGACCCAAAGATTGGAGCATGCCAACCAAAGCTCGAACTTTCAGAGCAAAGCTACCAAATGCTCTGCTGTCACCTGGTCTCACCTTGGGAAGAGCTAGAATGGCTTTGATTTCTCTCAAAACTAATTGATGGGGTTGGCCATACTTCTGTTGTAATGCAAAGAGAGCCATACTGTATGGTCTAGGATCATTGGCATAAGCTAAAGCTAGATCACGAGCAGGAGGAAATTTCAAATGATCCAACAAAATATGGTATTTGTAATGTTCTGTCTCATGAGGTGACAATAAATTTGTCAAAGCTAACTGCAACATGGCAAACTCTTGGGGATCATCATTTACCAAAAAGGGAAAAGAAGGTCCCTGAACACGAGAAGTAGGATAGGGAGGGACATTATATGAAGCATAGTATGGCTGAGGATGCTGGTACGAATGAATAAATGGAATTGTAGTTGCCTGGCTAGTGGGAACAATTGGTCGAATGAATGGAGCAGGTTGTTGTACAACAAGATTCCCTGAATGACCTACAGCCTGAATATGATGACCTACATTAGCTGAAGATACATGAGGAATTAGCTGAGTCTGAGGAGGTAACTGTGCTGATGTTATCTGTGAAGACAACTGCGTATGAACCAAAGATGGGGAAAAAGAGCTACTTGGTAAGTAAGTGCCAGGCTGTGGTGAACCAACTGGTTGTGGCAGCATCTGCGATGGTTGCATTTGAGGGAAATGAGAATTAGAGGGATCAGGGACTAATGGAACAGATGGCTGAATCATGGTACCTGATTGCAAATGTGTTACATCATGTGTAGGCATATGTTGAGGTGGACTACGTAACAATGAGGAAGGTGGAGGCGGCAAAGAACTAGGCCTACTCAATGGAAGTGGCGAAGGAACATCTAATGAATTACCTTGCTTACATGTAGATTTCTGTTCAACATTCTTAATACATGCACACAATGCACAGTGACTGTTATGTTTATGACTTCCTGATGGCAACTCCCTGTACACCCCGCACAGCAGGGGTCAGACCCCAATCAACTGTCCTGATAAACTCGACGCAGATCTTGGTTATCGCAAGTAATCTGGGTTTCCTAACCAAAGGAGGATCTAGCACTAGATAGTACAACAGATTTTTGACAACTGTACCAGCGTGGACCGCTGTGCTACGTGCTGCAACCATCACGTCATTCAAAAGTTGAAGTAACATTGTCTGGTTTATATAATGACCGCCAAAGTCACTTTCCTGATTGTCTGTGCCTGATGCACGCTTCTTCAACATGCCCCTTTGGGGCGTGTGATCAAAAAACCCTAACTTCAATGTGTTAAAGCACAATGAGATTCCAGAAAGTTTATATCAAAGACAAAGTTGATAACGTGCAAAATTAAATTTTAAACATCTAAACATTAATGAAATGGCTATGCAGAAACTAATGAAGAGTAACCAGAAGTCAGTAACATGGGGATTGAATGTAGCTGAAAGAACTTCATATGTTCATACTTCATATGACTATGTTTAAAGATTATTTCAGAAGACAGATGAGCAGATTAATGCATAAGATCCTTGAAGATGTATGCGATCCAGATAATGATTGTGAGAAGGATAGCAAATATGTAACAAATCTCAAAAATATAATGGACATCATAAAAGGCCTGAACAATTCATGGTTTGACACAAACACTGATATTACAAGTTTGTGTATTAACAGCAAATAGCCAGTCTAAAAGTTCTGGATGTGACGTCTGAATGTAGCGACGAGTTTGCAGTTACTGAGGTTCTTTGTATGTGTACATACTGTATGTAACAGATCTATGTGTGTCACTGTTTTCAAAAAATGCTGATGATACCACCATCGATAGAATCGTTGAAACGGTGGTCAACTACGCCCTAGACCGAAACACGGTAGCTTCCAGAGATTTCATTTTTCTGCTAGACCACCTGCAATGTCATTATTATTGTTTTAATTTATGTATGTAATGCCATTTTATCATCTACACTACTTCTGTCACGATCACGTCTGTTCCTGTCACATCCCGGACTACATTTCCCATGATCCTCCATTGCTCATCACCTGCACTCACTTCACAATCACTCCACACTAATCACCACACCCAGCTGCCACACATTACCTGGACTATAAAAGACTCATACACACACCACCTCACCGCGAAGTCTTGTTTCCTCAGTGTACAATTCCAAGCGTTATTTCCCTGTTTACCTGTTTGTTACTGTTCCTGCCTGATTCCTGTTTTATGACCCATTGCTGCCTGCCTCGATCCTTGCCTGTACCCTGACTACGACTCTGCCTGTTCCTTATTGCTCCTGTTTGTTCCTGTTTGACCCTGCCTGTACGACCACGCTCACTGTAAATAAAAGCTTGCATATGGATCCCTGCCTGAGTCTCCATTCGTTACAGAAGACTTCGCCACACCAAGATCCAGCAGCTACCGTGAGTGTTTCCGTCACATTCAGCATCAGCATGGACCCAGCTATATGTCTCATCCACCTTCGTCAAGGTAATAGTACCCTGGAGGACCATATTCAGAAGTTTCTGGATATTGCCCATTATGCAGACTGGCCTGACTGTGCTCTTATTGACTTTTTTTGTGATGGCATCAACCAACCTCTCCAGAGTAGATTAAGACGAGAGGGACCGCGTTCATCACTCTGCGGTTTTATGGACTATGCTCTGTTGTCAGTTGGTTCTCCATTTACTGTGGGAGTCGCGGAGGAACACGACACCGCAGTGAATCACGTAATGGCCGCCGCACCAGTGGACCCTCACAAAATGGCGGCTACCATTACAACATCACATCACGCCTTCGCTGATCGCCCAGAGCAACGTCACGCCTTCGCTGATCGCCCAGAGCAACGTCACGCCTTCGCTGATCGCCCAGAGCAACGTCACGTCTTCGCTGATCGCCCAGAGCAACGCTACGTCTCCGCTGATCGCCCAGAGCAACGTCACGTCGCCGCTGATCGCCCAGAGCAACGTCACGTCGCCGCTGATCGCCCAGAGCAACGTCACGTCGCCGCTGATCGCCCAGAGCAAAGTCACGTCGCCGCTGATCACCCAGAGTCACGTCACGTCTCTAGATCAGTCCGGGAGCGGAGAGGGTTGCGTTCCAGTGTGGCTGATCCTCCACTGACTACGGTCCGAGCAGCTGGCATCCCCAAGTCCTCGCCGGCCGCTTCGCTCTCAAACCAGTCGGCCGCTTCGCTCTCAAGCCCGGTGGCCGCTTCGCTCTCAAGTCCGCCGGCCGCTTCGCACTCAAGCCCGGTGGCCGCTTCGCTCTCAAGCCAACTGGTTGCAACGCTCTCAAGTACTCCGGTTGCAACGCTCTCAAGTTCGCCTGTGTCTACGGACAAGATGGCCGCATCGCCTGTGTCTACGGACAAGATGGCCGCATCGCCTGTGTCTACGGACAAGATGGCCGCATCGCCTGTGTCTACGGACAAGATGGCCGCATCGCCTGTGTCTACGGACAAGATGGCCGCATCGCCTGTGTCTACGGACAAGATGGCCGCATCGCCTGTGTCTACGGACAAGATGGCCGCATCGCCTGTGTCTACGGACAAGATGGCCGCATCGCCTGTGTCTACGGACAAGATGGCCGCATCGCCTGTGTCTACGGACAAGATGGCGGCATCGCCTGTGTCTACGGACAAGATGGCGGCATCGCCTGTGTCTACGGACAAGATGGCGGCATCGCCTGTGTCTACGGACAAGATGGCCGCATCGCCTCATCCTCGGAAGAGGAGGAGGAGGAGGAAGGCTTCTTCCGTTCTTCCCCCTCTTACGCCCAAGCTGCTTGCTCGGCCGGCGCCACCTGCGCTTCTTGCCCTGCCAGCGCCACCTGCGCTTCTTGCCCTGCCGGCGCCACCTGCGCTTCTTGCCCTGCCGGCGCCACCTGCGCTTCTTGCCCTGCCGGCGCCACCTGCGCTTCTTGCCCTGCCGGCGCCACCTGCGCTTCTTGCCCTGCCGGCGCCACCTGCGCTTCTCGCTCTGCCGGCGCCACCTGAACTCCTTGCTCTGTCAGCGCCACCCAGGCGTCTCGCCCTGCCGGCACCACCCGAACGCCTGGCCCTGCCGGAACCACCTGAACTCCTTGCCCACGAGGACGCAACAGACCCCGTTGAAATCCCCAAGAACTTTTTGGGGGGGGGCAGTATACCTGAGGGCGGGGAGCTTATGGGTGGGCACTCTGCCTGGCCACTGCCGTCATTGGCCTTTGAACTATTATGGCCGTTTATGGACCCTAACCTGCCGTGGTTACCCAAACCACCTGACCTACCGTGGTTACCCAAACCACCTGACCTACCGTGGTTACCCAAACCACCTGACCTACCGTGGTTACCCAAACCACCTGACCTACCGTGGTTACCCAGACCACCTGACCTGCTGTGGCTGCCCAAGCCACCTGACCCGCCTGACCTGCCGTGGTTGCTCAAGTCACCTGACCTGCCGAGGTTACCCAAGCCACCTGATCCCCCATGGCCTTCTGACACTCCGGACTCACCATGGCTGCCCGTGGCACCTGACCCGCCATGGCTGCCCGTGGCACCTGACCCGCCATGGCTGCCCGTGGCACCTGACCCGCCATGGCTGCCCGTGGCACCTGACCCGCCATGGCTGCCCGTGGCACCTGACCCGCCATGGCTGCCCGTTTCACCTGACCCGCCATGGCGGCCCGGGAACCTGCATTGGAGACTCCGTTCCTGTCCGCCACTAGAGCTCCAATGCACCCCCCCCCCCCCCTATTGGTGTCATCTACGCCGCGAGGACGCGCCTTCCGGGAGGGGGGCGTTATGTCACGATCACGTCTGTTCCTGTCACATCCCGGACTACATTTCCCATGATCCTCCATTGCTCATCACCTGCACTCACTTCACAATCACTCCACACTAATCACCACACCCAGCTGCCACACATTACCTGGACTATAAAAGACTCATACACACACCACCTCACCGCGAAGTCTTGTTTCCTCAGTGTACAATTCCAAGCGTTATTTCCCTGTTTACCTGTTTGTTACTGTTCCTGCCTGATTCCTGTTTTATGACCCATTGCTGCCTGCCTCGATCCTTGCCTGTACCCTGACTACGACTCTGCCTGTTCCTTATTGCTCCTGTTTGTTCCTGTTTGACCCTGCCTGTACGACCACGCTCACTTCAAATAAAACGCTGCATTTGGATCTTACTCTGAGTCCTGCCTTCGTTACAACTTCAATGTGTAAAAGCTGAATCACTTAACTTTATGATCATGATATTGTAAATTATATTCAAAAAAATTTAATCTGTTTTTAACCTCTATACACTGTAATTTTTTACACATTTTATGGAAAATAGCAAATTTTTTTTACAGTAGATTTCTGTTTTCTTAAATTACATACAGATTCATGTAAAATTACAAACAATATCTGTAATTTATCAACTTGACTGCTATTTTAAGTATTAATGACAAATTACAGTAATTCTCTCTTTTTATACGGGAAAATTACTGTGTGTGTGTGTGTGTGTGTGTATACATATACATATATATATATTGGTATTTTTAAATTACATTACATAGCCTAAAAATTAATGTAAAATTACATGAATGATCATAATCTGTAATTAAACGTGTGGCTCATTATATTAAAGGGTGATATCCCTGTAACATCTGTAACAATGTAACATCTTTGTAATTTTAAAGTAAATGTTATTGGTATTTTTACATTCAAACTCTGTAATTCTGGATACAAATATAGCGAACTATGCAATCTAATTATCAAACAATGCATAGTCTGTTTTTAAAGTGTGCAAAGCTGCACTGCTCACCAGATTTAAACTTTCAGGCCTTTGCCCACGCACCAGTTGATCCGAATGTCTTTACAAATTTTATTGTGAATAGAGATGAAAAAAGCACACATGTTCTTTACAAGCTGAAACACCCCAAAATCCACCAATCAACTTTCACAAACACACACATGGCATACATACAGCCATTTTAAAGTATTGGTTTTATGTTATCTGATCAGAATATGCATTTTTTCTTTATTTGGAGTAGGTGATAGAAATCCTATACTGAGACATTTGAAACTAAAAAAAAAAGCAGAACATGGAGAAAATGGTCTGAAGGTACTGGAATGCATCCCAGCATGCAATGTGTAGAAAACACACATTCAAATATGGAAAAATTATAACCGCTGCAGTCAACAGCTTGAAGTATCATGCTGTTAAATAATTTTTAATTAATTTGTTACAAATTCAGAGGAAAAAAATAAAGAATGGTGATGTTAAAAAATGAAGCCTTGGTAAAACACTGTGTTTCAGAAAAAAAAAAAAAAAAAAAATCAAGAAACATAAAAATTGATTGCACTCGTAATTCCTACAAAGATCACGGTTGAGATTTATCTAGCTTTACTACAGTGTGTAGCTTACCGTCCTCAAACTTTAATGAATGCATAGCTTTTAGTGCTACGGTTAGATTATGTCTCAGTTGTTATCGTTTCAAGTGCAAACAACCAGACTTAGTTTTGGTGTCGACGCTTCATGCAATCCCAAAAAAATAAGACCTATTCTAATACCAAGGGGGGAAAGTAAGTTTTGCCTAATAGTTTGTGAAAAGAAAAAAATAGTCTGGTTATGTTGTATTTTTAAAATCACCCCTTTTTCCTTGTGTCAAACGTATTTGGTAGCATGATTCTTTTGTTTCATCATGTATTACTCTAACTTCATATTTATCAGGCTGATAAAAGTAGCATGAGCCAAGAAACGTAAATTTTTATCAAACAAAAAGAAACAATTAATGGCCTTGTGTCAGAACACACGGTATGAAGATACATTTGCTTCTAATTTTTATTCAAACTTTAAAGCAAGATTATCATTCTGAAAAAGTGTAATACAGTATTTGATTTTGGGGTAAAACTATCTTACATAGTAATGTGTTTTCACCCATTGTCCTGAACCTTTGGCTATCCTTAATGGTTTCATTGTGTGAGAAACTGATTTGGAGCAAGGTAATATCTATTTGTTAAAAACATTGCAGCAAACATATTTGTCAACATTATTCTTTTGGTTTACCATAGTTTTACCTTATATTTACTAGGAATTGAAACTTTATTGAAATAAAAAAAAAGAAAAGAAAGTAAAATTATATAAATCTATGAGACATACCTCACCTTAAATGTAAAGTTTTTTAAACACAAACATATTTAACAGATACACTAGGTTTTAACAGCGAAGATATTTAATGCGGACATGCCAGGTAGGGGATTTGGCCTAATCTTTGGTTTTTAAGCACAATTAAATATTCTCAAGAGATCCATTGTCCCCTGGAAGTCACGTCTTCTGAAAGACCTCACATGTGCGGATTCACTTAGTTGAAAAATTATGTTTTACCTTGTAGGGTCTTTAACACCCTGCAAAATCGTTGGAAGTCAAAGGGCATTGTCATCAGTGCTCCCTAAAGTCTGTTCATAAGGCCAACAGACAACAGTTACATCAACATATGGTAACGTTTGAAAATACTCATTGTATTTTTGAGTAGATAACCAATAGTATATTTTTAGTAAAGGGTATGTTTCCACATTGATAATGACCAGTTAAGAAGCTACAAGAAAAGTAAAACCATATACAACTTATAAGTGCAATATTAGATACTGCAGAATGTCAGATGTTGAGTTCAGGCACACCATAATAGTATGACAACATATGACCACTTTTTATTTGATTTTTAATGTAATATCATACTTTGAATTAAGACGAGTAAAATTAAATATTCACTCTAGACAATTTTTTTTTCAGGGGGAACAGCACAGAGGAACATCTGGTCTCTCTCTCTCTGAAAATGTGGGATTTTCTTAAAGATACAACTTAAACTAAAAAGAGCAATGTTGAGTCATCGTTTCAGGTGACGGGAGTTTTGAGGCATCAAACACACAGACACCTTCACGTTTGGATTTTTTAAATTTTTTTTGTTTTTTTTTTAAATCAAAATTGAATATTCATTTTTAAAAACAGTTTTTTTTATTATGACAAACTTTGTCAATATGTTTCATCGCATTGGTGGGTATTTGCCAGATGGAAATGCTGCTTAAATCTTTGAGAAATTAGATCAAATAAAACTAAGTAGAGGTTTTTGATGTAACATTTTAAAGTTTTTTTTTTTCGTTGTTTTTTTTTTTTTGAACAAATGCCGTTTAATAAAAATAATACTTTAGGTTAAATTTAAGTAAAATCATTTCTACCATTGGACATCAGATGTTATCCTGATACAGTAGTCTTCTAGAAAGATAAATAGAAGATATGATTTTAATAAAACTTTATAGATTGGATTTAAACAACCATATCATTTTAAAATATGTAGATTATGCTTTGTAATAAATTTAGTACAAAAAAATGTGCCCTGGAATGCAGACTAATGCTGTGACACAGAGGGTCATCTGTCTGCTTCCTCCCGTCTCTGTGAGGGTCTGAAGGATTTGTTTCACACTGGAATTTATCCCTAGGAGTGTTTTGTTTATGATACAACTTAAACTATTTGTTTTTTTAATGTTTTTATCATATGTCTATGGAAAGCCCCATAAAACATGGAAGTGTCCACAGACCCCCACAGCCTGAATACTGTGACAGTCTCACATTTCACACCTTGCTGTGAGAAGTGGATAGAAAACGGTTTTCAGCCTGATTTCCCAGGGAAGAGTGTATGGATATAACAGCAAAAGGTTTTTTTTGTTTTTTTTGAACATGTACCATTGAATAAACTCATACTTTGAGTTACATTTATGCATAATCACTTGCGTCATAGACAATCAAACATTGATTGGATCTCATTAATGATTTAAGTTATAAAGGTTCATGGTTCCCTATACTCTGAACCAGTTTCAGCAAGTTGTGAGAAGAGCTGAACTTTAAGAGCTTTAAACTTTAAGCATTTTTTTATTACTATTTTAAACAAATTGCTTGACTCAGTGGAATTTTTGAAAATTTTGAAGACATTTGAAAATATTGATTTATAAAGAAAACAGATATGTTCCTAATTCCGTGTATCTGAATGTTTGTGTATGCTAGTCCATGTAGTGCACATAGTAATTTACTTCAAATCTACTTTACTCTTTAAGCGCCACTGACTGAATTTTCGGTTATCCATGTTTGGCTGTTATACGGTAGGGGGCACTATGACACATCTTCCGTAAGATTACAGAAGCTCCGGATCACAACACAGGTGTGTCACAGTCTGTCCCGTTTGTTTTGTTTGCCATGTGCTTCCCTGTTCCCGCCACATGGACACTGATTACCTTCCCAGCTGTTTGTCATTTGTATTGCATGTTTAAGTTCCAGCCTGTGTTCTGTTCAGTGTCCGGTATTGTTTATGTCAGTGTGTTTGCCGTTACCAGGGGCCTGTACATGATGGTAGTTGAACAAACTCAGGGTTATAGGATTAGTTTCGAGTTGACAAAACCAAACCGGCTTTGTTGGTACCATGATGCTGATCATCAACTTTCTCTGTCAACTCAGGCTTTGATCCTGAGTTTGTGGAGCGCGTGCACATTATTGCGTGACATCAGTGGCAAACAGCCAATCACATGCCTTGCAACAGTCTTGCAACAGAGAGAAACAATGATTCTCGCGAGATAGCCAGCGCGATTCAAATCTCTTTGGCTGAAGATTAAGACATTGAAGTAAATGAAGAAACTCACTTACACTGATGAAAAAAATAAAAGAAATGATCTTGCTCTCAGTGCAAGTGAAACTTGTGAAGTTTGTTTATTTACTTGATAATATAATGATAGAGACATGTAAGGTCATATGTGGTCATATTTAAAGTTTATTTACAGCTAATTTATATTACATATGATCTGTATATATTAATATTCATTGAAGCTAAATAACTGTTAAACTAAAATCGCGTGTGTAATGGATTAATAATAATATCATTGAATTATTATATAAATCATATAGCTATAAATCATAAAATCATTCCAAGTAATTATCATTAAAGCCAGACAATTTCATCGTTAAATATTTGTTTTTACTATATAGTGACCTTTAATTTGGAGGAAGTGAAACTGGGGGAGTGACTTTTTTGCATTGGTTGTGTCAGTGTCACTTTGCTCACATCTGATTGGTCCAATTTCGGTTTGAGATCTTTTTTTTTTTTTTAATTGAACAAATTCCACATATATTCAGCATATATAAATGTTTCACAAATAATGCTTTGGTGAGTTTGATATCACCATAAATCATTACTACTTAGTCAAATATTACGAACCACAACATTCATATAAAAGATAGAAAATAGTTTCTGAAAGTGTGGAAAAAGAATAGAAAAAAGAAAGAAGAAGAAAAACAACAAAGGGTATACATGTATATTTAAATTAAAGAAGAGGAATTTAAGTCTTTGTAAATGTCCATAGTTCTGATTGCTTTGCGGGTTGAAAGTCCTTGTAAGGTTTCAAAATAAATCTTCATATCAGCCTTGAAGTGGGTGATATTGGGTATATCCTTCCAGACCATTTACATTTGTGTATATGAAATTTACCAAGTAAAATTATAAGATTTAACATAAACACAAGATTCTTATCTATACCTTTTTTGTCATAATAAAAAATAACATCTCTTTTGTCTATCTTAATTTGGATTCCACTTAACATATTAAATAAATATTCCACATCAATCCAAAATAATTTAACATACATACAATAAAAAAAAAGATGTAAAATAGTTTCAGTTTCCATTTTACAGAATACGCAAGATTCAGAAAGATCATTTTTATATTTTTTTAGAAAATGGTTTGTTGGATAAATTTTATTTAATTTTTGTATTATTTTAAAGTATATTTCGTTAACTTTATTATTGATACAGTATTTATTGTTAAAAGTCCAAATCAATCTCCAATTAATATTCTCAAAATGGTCATTCCAAAAGAATTTATGTCAAATGTTGCAGGACAGTGAATCAAACGTCTGAATAATTTATTATTACATTTACTGTCTTTAATATCAACACCGTCCAACAAGACCTCTTTCTTAAACTTTGATTGCTTGTGAGATTCACTGATGCCTTGTAGAAGTCTCAAAAAACCTGTTGGTATTGCATCAAATACGATGCTATATTCTCGTGGAGATACAGGGATACAGGATGTCTGTAAAAATTCAGAATATGTAAATAAGTAGCCCTTGTCATTTATCAATTGTGAGACCATTAAGATACCGTTTTTAAGCCAATTGTTATAGAAGATTGATTTATTCTTATATTTAATGATTTTATTATTCCAAATTAACTGTTTGTGGGGAAAAAATTATGTTTGTATATAAGAAGCCAACACAAAAGAGCCTGTCTATGAAAACTGAATAGGGAGTTTATTAACCTCAAAGTCTCATTTTAAAAGAAAATCTATACCACCAACTTTTTCAAAAATAAGAATTATATACCATAACTTATCTTTATGCTTAGTATAATGTTTAATCCAGTTCAACTTGAAAATTGTATTAGAAGTAGCAAAATCGAGCACGTTCAATCCTCCTTGATTATAGGAATTACATAAAATATTTTTATTTAAATAGTGAGGCTTGTTTTTCCATATGCAATTAAATAATGTTGAATCAATTTTTTTAAGAAAAGATTTTGGCACATCTAATACTTTCGCAGGATAGACTAAGCGAGATAGCCCCTCCGATTTGGACAAAAGAACCTTTGAGTGATAAATCCCTCATGAGCCACATATCAAATTTCTTTTTAATTTTCAACATAAGGAATTGGAAATTAGATTGCACTCTGTCTGACTGATTTTTACAGATATTGATACCAAGATAAGTTACCTCCTCCCTAACTGGAATACCTTCAAATTCACTTAAATGAATACTATTGTCTTTAAGTGGAAAAAGAGTACATTTTTTAACATTTAAAGATAAACCTGAAGCTTCAGAAAATATACTGAGAGAACTTTTTTAACCTGTGATATATCTTTCAAAAAAATGCTGTATCATCAGCAAGTTGACAATATTTAATTTCTTTTTCCCTAGTTATGATGTAAATGTAGTGTCGTTGTTTCCATGACCAAGAGAAACAGAAACGGGGCCGCCGGATCTCCCTGTTTTATGCCCCGGGAGATGCTAAATCTACGAGTAGTTCCCCAAGGAAGTTTAACTGAACTATTACAGTCACTATATAAAGTTTGTATCGCCCTTTTAAAGTATTGACCAAAACCAAAAAAATCTAATAGATCAAATAAAAAATCATGTTTCACAGTTCCCTTTCAAAGGCTACACTCTAAGCTGCGCTTTATTCAGCGCTGTGGGAACGTCTTTAGTCGTGACCAGCTGTGAATATATGTGTAAAACAACGTCAATGAAATTGACCTATATTTATAGCCTTGCGAGACGTCATCGGAATGCGCCATGAGCGAGGCTATAATTAGATGTGCCACCTGTACATCAGCAGGTCTTTTGTCTTCAGAGACCATACTGTGAAGTGTGTGTGTGAAGCAGCTCTGCTCAAACTCTTTCCTTCCTTCGTTACTTTGTTAGGAGTTAGATTTGACAAGCAGTGCGCAGAACTTTCTCTCCCTTTGTTCCTTTTTCAACTCTGTCTGACAAGTGAAAAGTGAACACGCATATATGATATATATTATATATTTGAGAGAAAGTCATCGCTGAACAAAGCAAACGGTGTGTGTCTCCGTGTTCGCGATCCATCTCCGAATCGGACACACACCAATATTGTTTTGTTTGTTTGGGGAAGAGCACGCTGCCCTTGCGTTGTAACAGGGCGAGTGCGAGCATTGTGAATGTTCACAGTTAAAGTGCTTCGCGTTCGCTTTGCTTGTTTCAAAGGGGCAGCAACCACAATGTGATCGTGGGGCTCGCGTGGCGATCTGGCTGAGGAGCGAGAGACAGGTTCATACATTATTGCTCTCACTCTCACTCCGGATCGCGATGTCCTTTACCGAGACCGAAGCGTGCTCCGGCGCTTCTTCGGCTCGAGCAGAGGACAATTAAGTGTTTTCCATTGAATGGAATGAGTGTGTCCGTCTCTGAGCGTTCCTCCCGTGATGATAAAGCGAACGGAACTGCTCTGGGCGGTCATTCATGCAGTGAAACACAAACATACCCCAAACATTTCCAATATAAATGTGTTTGTACCCGTGACGTCGATCCGATCGACTATCGCGGGTGCAAAGGCACGCGTTTTTATGATGCTGCCTCAAATCGGAGAGACGCTTGCATGCCATCTCTCCCCTGGGGGCGCATCATCAGAGGCGTTTCACAGCGAGTCGGGCTGGTACTGCGCTGTACACAATGGCTGTGTTACAGGCATATCAGACTCGTCTATGAAAGTTTTAAGCACAGCCTTTCATTCAGACCGTGTTTACTTGTCTGGTAATTGGCTGCATTTAATTCTGAGGAATTAAGTGAAATGGCCTTATATTTGTTTATATTTATATATTTAATTATATGATATGTAATATATATAAGCAAAATAAATAGGTCCTCCATGGCGTTAACTCGTTCATGGGGGAAACCTTATTTTTCTTGTGCCTTTGTGCCTTCAATGTCGACTTATTTGACTATCGTGGGTGCAAGGGCGTGTGATTTTTACAATGATGCTCCAGTTTGAATAGACGCTTGCGAGCTATCTCTTCTCTGGAGCTCACAGTCACTTAAAGACACAGCATTCCCCACCAAGCTATGCATAATAATCCATACTGGTGGGAAGGCGTTTTGATCAGTGTGTCAGACTGGTACTGCTGCACACTATGGCAGTGTTGTAGGTGGACCAGGCTGACCTGCTAAGAAGGCTCAAAAGCAGGCTGTGGCGAGTTGTGCTTCCCCTCGTAAATCTGGGGACCAGCTTGTCACATTCAGCAGCCTCATAGTATCTATTACCCGCCCCTTCTCAATATCTTCACATAAACTCTCCTTCCCCGCCACCTCTGGTGTTTCGGGGGGCAGCGGTTTTCAGTGAAATGTTAGGTTTTCCGTTGATTTCTGTAACACATCAGGACACGGATTATTTAACATCCCCTCAAAGGGAAGTATCAAAATTAGTGCCCATTTAGAGAACGTGGCAGCGTGGAAACTACTGCCAGGGATTTCTGCGTGGGTTCTAAAGACAGTAGAAAAGGGATACAGAATCCAATTTATTCGTCGTCCTCCATGTTTCAACGGTGTGGTCTCCACTACCGTGAATCTGGGGCAAGCGACTTTACTGTCATAAGAACTGCAATCTCTGCTGGAGAAAGGGGCCATAGAGCATGTTCCCCCTCTAGAGAGAGAGTCAAGTTACTACAGCAGTTCCCAAGAAGGACAGGCGGCTGCGTCCAATCTTAGATCTTCGAGGCTTAAACCGTTTAGTCAAACTCTCGAGTTCAAGATGTTAACCGTAAAAATGATCGTGTCGCAAATCCAACATCACGATTGGTTTGTCACGATCGATCACAAGGACGCATATTTTCACACAGAAATATTGCCACAACACAGGAGGTTCCTGAGGTTCGCTTTCGGGGGCAAAGCTTACCAATATTGGGTTCTTCCATTCGGCCTAGCCTTATTACCCCACCGCACATACACAAAATGCATGGATGCAGCACTGGCTCCATTCACATTTTGAGTTACACGGACGACTGGCTAATACTAGCACAGTCACAAACGATGGCATTACAACAGATGTCGTACTTGCCAATCTAGTTTCTCTAGGGTTGAGACTAAACGAAAAGAAAGTGTTCTGTCCTACCCAGAGAATGACATATTTAGGGGTCGTATGGGATTCGACCATGATGTGGGCACGATTGTCTCCCGCTCGAGTCGAGACCATTCTAACCACCCTGAACAATGTCAGGCTAGGCCAGGATTGCACTGTTCTGCAGTATCAAGAATGTTAGTCTCATGGCATCAGCGTCCTCGGTGATTCCTATGGGCCTCTTGCACATGAGACGTTTCAGTTGTGGCTCAGAGCCGAGAGGTATTGTCTAGGCAATGCTCTACGGTAATAAGGGCAAGGGCACACGCTGAGTGCTTCGTGCCCTTTCTAAAATCCATGTTTATGGTAAGTCACGCGCTAATGCTTCGTGCACTTTCTAAAATCCATGTTTATGGTAAGGGTTACGCGCTGCGGCTTCGTTCCCTTTCTATGTGGCTCAGACCCCGGTTCTTCACCTTGGGTCCCACTCTATATGCGTTGATGTTGCAAGATGCCAACAACAGACGCTTCCCGTATGGGCTGGGGAGCGGCCTTAGGTGGCCGTCCAGTCCAAAGGGATATGGTGAGGTCATCATCTTGATTGGCACATCAATTGCCTCGAATTGATGGCTGTATTTCTGGCCCTGAAGTACTTCCTCCACCAGTTTAGGGGTTACCATGTCCTAGTGCGGGTGGACGTTACTGCGGTAGCCTCTAATATGAATCGCCAGGGTGGTCTGCGTTTGCGATGTCTAGACATGCTAGTGCAGCGCTTTCTGCTCTAGGCTCAGGACAAGTTGCCTCAAGGCGATTTATATTCCCAGATATCTGTCCAGACAGATTATACTGACAGGGGAGTAGAAAACTCCACCCGAGGTAGTCAAACAAATCTGGTAAGATTTTATGAAACAGATGGACCTCTTCGCCCCAACAGGCAGCGCAATGTCCACTCTATTTCATTGAAAGTCCCCAGCTTCCCCTGGGTCTGGATGTGATGCGCATAGGTGGCCCAGAATGCGCCTGTATGCGTTTCCTCCTGTTTCTGTGCTCCCAGGAGTTTCTAGCCAACAAGGGACTTGCCTCTTTCCGATAGCGCCGTGTTGGCTGAATGGAATATGGTTCTCAGAGATAATATCTCTTCTCAACGGCTCGCCGTTGGCGATACCGAAGAGGAGAGACCTTTTGTCTCAGGTGCAGGGGACATCATTTCATCCCCTGATGGAGATGTGAAACCTTCATGTTTGGCCCCTGAGGGGAACCAACTGAGGGACACAGGGCTTTCACCTGATGTTTTTGAGACCATTTAATGCTAGGGCTCCCTTCCCTAGATAAAGTTATGCCAACAAATGGGGTGTCTTTGGAAGATGGTGTACTGCACACAATGCAGATCCAGTAAATTGCCAAATTGCTACAGTTCTGGTTTTTCTGCATGAGAAATTATCAACAGGCACATGCCCCGCCACTCTCAGGGTTTATGTGGCCGCTCTCTCGGCTTGCCACGCTCTGATCGACGGGGTGCCTTTGGGCAAGCATGTCCTGCTCTCTCGATTCGTTCGAGGAGCTAGGCGGCTTAAGCCTCCTTCTAGAACCAGGATCCCTTCGGAACTAGCAATAGTCCTAGAGGGCCTGGTTGAGACCCCCTTTGAACTGTTAGAGTCAGTTTCTGACAAGCTGTTAACTCTGAAAATGGTTTTTCTTATGGCTATAACTTCTATGAAAAGAATTGGGGATTTGCAGGCTCTGTCCTTTGTGCCATCCTGCTTAGACTTTGCCCCAGGAATAGTGAAAGCTATTTTACATCCTCATCCTGACTATCTGCCTAAGGTTCCTTTTTTCGAACTTGCATCCGGTCACTCTTGAAGCCTTCTGCCCTCCGCCGTTCACTACGCCGGAGCAGGAGAGACTTCACAGACTGTGTCCAGTCCGTGCTCTTCAGACTTATGTCCACCGCACCAGCCAGTGGCGTAAGTCAGAGCAACTGTTTGTTTATGGCGGCCATAACAGGGGTGCAGCCACCACAGAACAGACCGTGTCACATTGGGTGAGAGATGCTATTGCCCTTGCCTATGTGGCGCGTGGTCACACTTCGCCAACGGGTATTAGGGCTCATTCCACCAGGGGAGTTGCCTCTTCTAGAGCTTTGGCAGGGGGCGCTTCCTTGCAACATGTCTGTGATGCGGCAGGATGGTCCTCACCGCACACATTCATAAGGTTTTATAGTTTGGATGCTCATGTTACTCCGGGCTCTCATGTCCTTGAGTCGACATCACAAGCTAGTGTCTGAGACTCTCTGTGCTTTGTGACACACTTCACAGCCAGGGGGCCCGGACACACAGTGCGGCGGCGTGGGTATTCTCGTTCCCACAGCGCTGAATAAAGCGCAGCTTAGAGTGTAGCCTTTGAAAGGGAACGCCCCGGGTTACTTCACTGTAACCCTGTTCCCTGAAAAGGCGGGAACGAGAAGCTGCGCTTCATTGCCGCACTGAGATGTCCCTGGACTGCTCTTCAGACAAAATATCTGCTGATGTACAGGTGGCACATCTAATTATAGCCTCGCTCATGGCGCATTCCGATGACGTCTCGCAAGGCTATAAATATAGGTCAATTTCATTGACGTTGTTTTACACATATATTCACAGCTGGTCACGACTAAAGACGTTCCCACAGCGCTGAATAAAGCGCAGCTTCTCGTTCCCGCCTTTTCAGGGAACAGGGTTACAGTGAAGTAACCCGGGGCGTATCAAAGGCTTTATATATATCTATAAATAAGATGTAACTGTAATCTGTTATGTAATCCTTATAATTTATTAAATCTAAGATTAATCAAATATTATTACTAATATGTCGTCCTTGCATAAAGCCGGACTGACTATCATCTATAATTGTATCTAAACACAACTTTATTCTTTGTGCAAAAATATGAGCCATCAATTTTGCATCATTATTTATTAAGGTTATAGGCCTCCAATTGTCAAGTAATAAACAATCCTTATTGGGTTTAGGTAACAATGTAATTAAACCTTGACACATAGTTGGGGGAAGCCTACAAGATTCTATAGCCTCCTTAAAAACCAATAATAAGAATTCAGAAATATAATCTTGAAATACCTTATAAAATTCACCTGTAAGGCCATCATTCCCTGGGGATTTATTATCTTTTAACTTACTGATGTTCTTTTTGAGTTCATCAATGGATATATCTTGATCACAAAAATCCTTCAATTTCATCAATACCTTGTGCAACATTATTTATATAAGGGAGGAAGTATGAGCTCTGATTACTGTTGTGTTCAGAATAGTTTTTTATAAAATTCTTCCACAAAATTCGAAATTTGTGGGGGGTCTTCAGAGAGCTGTTCATTAATTTTAAGTTTATATATACTATTAACACGAACATTTCTTTTTTTCTAAATTATGAAAATATTTTGTGTTCCTTTCACCAATGTCTATCCATTTCCGTCTGGAACGAATAAAAGCTCCCCGTGCTAAATTTTGATAGATATTGTCCAATTCATATTGTAATTCAATTAAAATACTGATGTCGGCTGGTGATTGCTCAGTCTTTTCATAAATAGAAATGATTTCCTTCAGTATTCTATCTTGTCTCAGTCTTTTTTCCTTAGATAATACTTTTCCCCTTTTGACAGCCATATTACATATCTGAAATTTGGTATATTCCCAATGTTTGCCATATATTTCTTCTTTTTTTGCTTTTATTAAATTTTATTTTGGCTTTTTCTTTGAAGATTTTATCACTCAAAAGTTTATTATTTAATTTCCAATAATTTGTTTATATTTTATTGATTGATTCCTAATACATAAGACTAAAGTAACCAAATTATGATCAGAAAATATTGAGGGTTCTATTTTGGCTTCTTCCACACTGTCTAGTAACTCATTTGAAATAAGCCAAAAGTCAATCCTGGATCTCTTGGATAAATCTTTGTTATTCCAGGTAAACTGGATTTGATCTGGATTTTTTAATCTCCATACATCACAACAGTTTAAATGCAGACAGAGATTATTAAATTCTCCTTAAGTGCCTCTTAATGATCTTTGAGGTTGACAGTCTTTGGTGGGGTCACTTATGCAGTTCCAGTCGCCCGCAAAAATTAGTTTAGCATTAATGAAGGAGTTCGATAAAGCATTTATCTGTTCTTCAAATTCAGCAAAAAAGTGTGTTTTTATGACTATTGTTATGACCATATATATGTTACCCAAAATGAAAATATCCTCCATAAATTCAATAACTAAAATAATCCATCTTCCTGAATCATGAACTACATTTTTAAGGATTTTTCCCTGAAAGGAACCCTTTAATATGGCAACACCAGCTGATTTACTGCTTCCATAAGCCATCCAAATATTATCTCCCCACTGATTTTTCCAGAAATTAAAGTCTGAAGCTAAAGCATGTGTTTCTTGTAGGAAATAAAAATCTGCCTTGAAAGTTTTACAAAATAAAAATACAGCTTTCCTCTTAATCTGTTCTCGTATACCCCTCACATTGAGTGAATAAAGTGACAATGACAAGTTGAAAAGTATAACAAAGTTTGACTCAGAAAAAAAACCCTTGAGTTTTAGGGCTATTAAAGAAACAAAATGATTTTCTGCACCTTTTAAACACTAATTTGAACAAGCAAACGAGTTTATAAATCTCTGATCTTTGAACTATCAAACATGAGGTATAACAGCACATCATTAGATGAAATTTAGAATACAGCTACATTTCTCAACGAAAGCAGTTTCCTTTAACATCAAGTCCGATCCATCATTACATTCTAATTTCTTTACCCTCAATGAAGGCTTTGGCTCCGACGAAGAATGCTTTTTTCCCTTGCTTTCGTGCCTCTTCAATCTGTGGCCACAGTTTAGTGCGTGTCTCTGTCTTTTGTAGTTAAGTCTTCGCCGAACTTTAACTTGTTTGTTTTGAGGAATTCCGAATTCTTCGCACATTTCCATACCTTTTCTTTGGTTGATCTGGACATAAATCGTGTTATCACCGGCCGAATTTTGCCATCATCTCTCCGTCCGATCCTTTGGCTTACATCAATTTGGCAACGAAGATTCTCTTCGGGGTCTTGAATGACTGCCTTGCAGATGTCAATCACACGCTGTTTAACGTCTTCTCCTTCCTGCTCTGGTAGGCCATACAGCCTCAGGTTCCATCTCATTCAATCTGTCTTTCAGGCCTGTTATTTTCTTCTGATGATCATTACTTGTCTTTTTTGCCGTTGATATTTCTGTTTTCATGTCTTGCAGTTCGTTGAAAAGAAACTCCGATGATTCCTTTAAAGCTTCGATGCTATCTGCATTTTTCTTTATAAGACCTGCAAGACTGTCCGCGTTTTCTTTTATTTTTTCAGCCACAAGCCTCACGATGTTATCTTGCAACTCGGAGAGTGTAGGTTCAGCTTTCCCTTTCTTTGCGGCCGGAGTGCATGGAGTCGAGTCAGGGAGAGGGACAGCTCCTCCGTCGGAAGTGTAAGAATGGTGCTGCTTTGACAACTTCCATTACATCCTCAGTCAAATCTTTGTTTTCACTGGTGAATGAAAGAGTCTTGTTTATTTTTTTACCTTGGTCTCTTTATCTTTTCTCTGTCATCTTTGATTTTCTTTTTTTCCCCCTCAATGTGTTAATTAGTCTGTTTAACTCAAACACACTCCGAACAAATGTCCAAAATCGTCCTTGTACCAAGACATCAACTAATCATATAATTCCAGTTGTTTGCACAGATCGAATTTATCGTTTAAGGTGAGAAAATCATTTATTAATCCTTAGCTTTGAATATCGCCAACTGTTCCGGCCGCCATCTTGTTACACACTGCAGTAAGATTGATCGATTTTACAATATCAGATTAAATGCTGGATGGCTTGTGTTGATAAATGGCATGCAATTAATTTTAAAATTGATTATGCTATGTTAGCTACTTCACAAAATAGTGTTTTTCTCTGAGGCGTGGTAAAGCATGGTACTCACAAAAAATCAAGAAAATTAGATTGAAATGGTAAGACTAACAATAAGACGTTTACATTGCTTCTAAAAATGCGTGGAAAGCGCAGTCACACTGCTTTCTTCTTTCCAAAGCGCTTTCGCTTCTGTGGCGTCTGTCGTTGCTGTGCAACCATGAACTGCGATGACGAGGAAGTATCAGCAAAGGATTAATTGATTTATAGCCTTTGCATTAGCTTTACTACTAGATATATTTATGGAGATCAGATTATAAAAACCACCCTGTGGTCAGCTTTTCCAATGAGCTTTCGATGTTTTGTTATGGAAAGGGCGAAGCTGAGCAGCATTCTGAAAAGTTGAGATGTTTTCAACTCAATGCGCCTGGAAAACACACTGCATCAGAGATTGTATTATTATAGGGAGATAACAGGGTCTGTATCTCATTGGAGAAAGCGGCTAACTTAATTGCGTGCAGCACATCTCAACCTGTCGTGTAATGGCAGTGACATTCCCTAGTCTGCCTTCTCTTAAAAAAAATACATTTTATCAAGCTAAAATCTACATATAGTTCCCTTAGAAAGTATTGTTTAGTGTAAAACATGCTTAATATTAGCAAACAGGCTGTCCATTAATTAAATAAGCTATTTCCCCACAAAAGCTGTTTACTCAGCATAATGAAGCCTCTCATCCAATGACATCTATTCAAAAAACAGCCTCTGGTCTCCTTCCCTGCGTACCACCAGAGGAGCATTAGCATTAGCTGTCACGCTTTTTTGGCTAAACGTTGCAGGCTTGCCTTCCAGCAAAGAATAAACACTAACAAGAAGCGAAACTCAACACTCAATAGATGGTTCCATTGCAGCACCGGCTCCAGCAGCAGCCCTGCGCTTCCGCCATTCTGGGGTGAAAGCGACTGTCAGTCCACTAATTTCTATGGCAATATCGGCTGCTTTGTTAAAAAAAAAAGTACATTAAAGCTGAAATCTAACCTGAATGATGACAACACAGAATAAAATACCATCACTAGTGATCATCAAATCTCTTTAACAGTTTATTTTACACACTTTGTGTTTAAATCTTCCACTTTTTCCACAAAACCTTTGCTCTCTAGAAACCCAGTCAGTTTGGGTTAATATTCTTTAAAAGGCTTATAAACACTGAATTATTACCACCATATGAAATGAAATTAAGGACATGCATCAGAAAAATTGGGAATGTTGGACAATAAATATATGAATATAAGAGCTTGATTTTGCAGTGTTGTCTAATGTTCGTTAAAGCGAAAGTGTCCAAAAGTGTGAATTATGAGATAACGGATACAGCAATGCATCATGGATTATAAGATCATTATGTTTGTAGCGTGATCCATTAAAACATACAATATATTCCAATTCATTTATTACTATTTCTCCACTAGGTCTGAAATACATTGTTCGCTGCAAACATGATGATCTTAAATGTATTAATTATTAATTTACTATTAATAAATGTGTAAAGTTTCATAAAATGGAAATACTCAATAAAGTAGGCTAACTACGTTACCTCAGATGGATGAATGGTTGGATTCCACAACTGGTAGAATAAAACATATATAAGACAATATAACATTTACTGTAGGATCATACAATTTCCTGATGATTTCATTTAAAAAACTGTGCTATCGCGCTTCTGATTTGGCAGTGAAATTCACCGATTTTGGGTGCGTAAGATGTGAATGATTCTATGGTTCAGTTAGCATTTTCAGCCCATAATGGCGGCCGCGCTACCGGAGCGCCATCTAGTGACTGTTTCCCAAAAAGTATCAGAGTGTCGCTCTTGGGTTCTGAGCTCTTTGCTTCCAGTGGCTTTGACCGCATGCACGTTATGACCGCGTCGCTTCCATTATGAGCGCGCCTGCCACGCGTTTACATTTGAAATATCGAATTTGAGTGCACAAAAGACGTGATATGTCAGTGGTCTTCACTATTTTTTTTTTCATGAAAGCCACACTGATAGGACAAAGTCAATAGGAGAGAAACTTTTATAGCGCAAAATGTCAAAAGGTACATCTAGTACATGGAAAAATACTATAGTAATTTAAAGTAAATACTATAGTGTTTTTGAACCATACTATAGTAAATTGTAGTACATTGTAGTATTTACAACACTTTTGTTAATGAATGCTACAGCATACTGTAGTATTAACTATAGTGAACTGATAAACTGTAAAATACTATAGTATACTTTAGATTTTACTACAGTAAACTGTGTATTGTAGTGTATAGTTGTAGAAAACTAGAGTAGAGTACAGTATTGGGTAAAGTAATTTATGTTTATATTACTATAGTTATTATATTACCACAGCAACTACAGAATTACCACAACAAATTAATTTAAGTACTTTACTTTAGTATTGTAAGATCAACAGATCCTCAGATACTTTGATCTCCTGAGATATGGACAGCACAAACGCATACAGCCATTTGTCTCCACACCCCTCAGCGTGAAGTTGCGGGAAGGCTTCTTTCCATCCTGTCCTTCCTTCACATTTGCTCTTCTCCCCCACTTCCTTCCCTTTACACATTCTTCCCATCACTCAGTTCACTTAAAAAGATTATATACAAATTATAATGTTCTGTCAATGCAAATGAATCATGTTTGGTATCGTTTGAAATGTCTCAGTGCAACTGGTACAATGGTCTCGTCTACATAAAAGTAAACCAAAGGTATTAAAGGTTTTAAGAGTTTTAGAGATACTTTGGTTGCAACCATGGGTGTGCCTCTTTCCCAGGGTCTTTCATCTAAATTACCTCCTGTTCCACAGCAAGGTACGAACCCCTGAGGTCTGTGACCCTAGTCAATGCAAATTCTGATTGTAAGTTCATGCCCCACATTGGGGGATGTTTTGTCTTGGTCTGAGTATTTAAAGAAATGTTGCAAAAGGCTCAAGGCGCTTCTGTATTCAGACGTGCCCTCATTGCTGGGTGTCTAGGACACTCAGCAGTGTGTATTTTCCTAATGTCAGGTATGCATCTTACTCTATTTCTGAGCATTTGATGTTTGGTACTGATCACCTTTGAATTGATTATGTAATTGGCAGGATATATTTACCTGACTAATAAATTGTCACATTTGATTTATTCTGACTTACTCTGAAATTATTGACTTCAGTAGATTACGATGTATCCATTGTTACCGCAAATCTGCGTCAGGTTAGTAACGGACTAAAGTCCAGTTGAGTGGAGCATAAGGGCACACTAACTGTGATTTTAGAGCTCCGACTAACACTTGGCACTAGTTCAAGTGTACTTAGACTGTAAAGGCTAAAAAGGGAATTCCGTTTAGGACAACTAATCGACCAACCTAAATAGGGTGAGCCTTACCTCTGTTTATTGTAATGTTACTCTAGCTAAGTGTACATGAGAAATCATGGCATAACCAAACCAAAGCTACTATAAGAGAAGTAATATTGGTCGGCTTAACTGTAGTAGTGGTTATGACCTCTGACTAGAGTTAGTGTTACTTTAATTCAAGTGTATACAGATCTATGGGGACTACACAAATACTTTTAGAGAAAGCAAGCATGAGAGCGGCACTCTATTAGTATGGTCAATTACCTCTGTCTAGTGACCAAGACTGACGAGTTTGTGATCGTGGGCCCGCATATTAATGAATGGCCAGTGCGAGGACCCTGTGCGACACTGAGAACTGAATGAACGAGTATAATAAGAGTAAAGAGTTAAATAGAATATTCAAATGTAAAGCTAAATTATTATACAAATGACCAATAATCAATTGACATTCTAAACTAAATTCGAGGTCATAATAACATGGAGTCAGATAAAAGATTATTTGGAATTAAACTACTTTGCCACGCTGAAAAGACGGAACGCGCAAGAAACCTTCCCCGCCCGGTGGGAAACCGCCATTGGGCCGATTGGGCGGGCCTTACAGTATTTTTCAAAAACACTATAGTATTTATTATAAATTACTACAGAATTTTCTTATGTCCATAAATAGCATATCTGCTTATCAGTCTGTCATCCCTGAACATACAACAAGCAATGCAATACATACAAAAGGCAGGAAAAATTCATTCTTTAACATTTACCAGTAATATTTGTTTGAGACGAGATGATTTCCCTTAATGACAAAAAAAGCAGGATCACCTTATCAGCGGAAGCATGCATTTCCTTGACTTTCTTCATGTTGTATTTGTAGCTTGTTGTTTGCAATCCTTGTGAGGCGTGTAAGATGTTCATTGGTTTATTGGCGATTTCATCTTTATAGTGTTCATGGTTGAGATTTTTTTTTCTTATTTTCTATATTGTTTTAAGCTGGATATGTTAAAATGTAGCACATGGAATCGGCAGGCATACACTAAGTTTTGGGACTCCTGTCTTTACGTGCACATGAACTTTAATGACATCCCATTCTTAACCCGTAGGGTTTAATATGGAGTTGGCCCACCCTTTGCAGCTATAACAACTTCAACTCTTCTGGGAAGGCTTTCCACAAGGTTTAGGAGTGTGTTTATGGGAATTTTTGACCATTCTTCTAGAAGCGCATTTGTGAGGTCAGGCAGTGATGTTGGCGAGAAGGCCTGGCTCACAGTCTCCGCTCTAATTCATCCCAAAGGTGTTCTGTTGGGTTGAGGTCAGGACTCTGTGCAGGCCAGTCAAATTCCTCCACACCAAACTCGCTCATCCATGTCTTTATGGACCTTGCTTTGTGCACTGGTGCGCAGTCATGTTGGAACAGGAACATCCCCAAACTGTTCCCACAAAGTTGGGAGCATGAAATTATCCAAAATGTCTTGGTATGCTGAAGCATTAAGAGTTCCTTTCACTGGAACTAAGGGTTCAAGCCCAACCCCTGAAAAACAACCCCACACCATAATCCCCCTCCACCAAACTTTACATTTGGCACATTGCAGTCAGGCAAGTACCGTTCTCCTGGAACCGACAAACCCAGACTCGTCCATCGGATCGCCAGACAGAGAAGCGTGATTGGTCACTCCAGAGAACACGTCTTCACTGCTCTAGATTCCAGTGACGCCGTGCTTTACACCACTGCATCCGACGCTTTGCATTGCACTTGGTGATGTAAGGCTTGGATCAGCTGCTCGGCCATGGAAACCCAATCCATGAAGCTCTCTACGCTGTTCTTGAGCTAATCTGAAGGCCACATGAAGTTTGTGGCCATGGAAGTGATTGAACACCTGAATTCAATGATTTGGAGTGGTGTCCCAGTACTTTTGGCAATATAGTGTGTAATATAATAATTTATAATATAATATATAATAATCTTGATATAATGATTATAATCTTATAATCTTGTAATCTGTAAATCTTCATATTTAAAGGTAACTTCATTAGGGTATCACACATCTTAGGGGGGGTCAGACCCTCCTAACCCCCACCACTGATGTAGTGTAAAACAAGCAGAGAACTTTCAAAGACAATAGAAAATGGAAATGCAGTGCTTGTGATTTCCACTTCAGTTTTCTAATACATGTTGTTTCGGTTCTGCGTCTGGAGCGAGGAGATTTTTGAAAGTCAGATCATCTGTTTTGTCTCGCTCCATGATCGTTCAGGGCGGATTTGTGAGCGGGAAGCCTAGGGCCACATTTATAAAATGTTGCGCAGAAACTGTCCTAAATTTGATCTTACGTTCATTTCTCAGATGTGCGTACGTGGGATTCATAGAATCAACGTACACTGAAAACGAATGTACGCCTCTCTTTCAGATGTGAAATCTATAAATGATCTTGAACTTGTGCGCAGCTGAATGGTTTCAGTTGTTCATGTTGTAAACTACACTAAATTAATGTCATTTATATATAAAAGATCACCAGTCATTGTCCAAATCCTTGGCGAGCTGCAAGAGTAGCTTAGATTTGCTCTGGCCCCCGGCAAACATGTGACTATGGTGGCTGGTGTCTCTATTTTCACGTTCCGTGTAATAGAATCGCCAATAACTAGGGCACTTTCAACAGGATTCTCAGTGGGTGCGTCACTGAGTGGGGAGAACCTGTTTGATGTTCTAATCGGAACGGAAGAGTGGTGTTTGTTCTTGCCACTATGCCGCCTCACAGTCACCCAGTTAGCCTGCTGCGTGGCTTCTACAACCGGAACCGAATGTGCAGTGTTTACTAGGCTAGTCGCATCCAAAGCAGTATCTAAGGCCCTTTCATTCTCACTATCCTCAATTAAAGTTTGGATGCGTGTCTCTAATTCTGAGATTCTCTCTGTCAGCCTGACAATATCCCTGCATTTATCACATGTGTAAGTCTCACTGCTGACAGAAAGAGCTAAGCTGTACATGTTGCATTTAATACACATGATAATCGTCGGACATGACTGACCGTGTTTTTGTAGAGTAGTCTGTCCGTCGCCGTCCGAAAAGCTGCATCGCACACGGGACTCGCTAGCTGGATGTCTCGGTCGCTTGCCGGTGCCTGGGGCAAGGGTGATGTGCGGGACGCTGTACCTCACGGTGGATCGATGAATGCCGTGCAGCAACGTCTCCACAGCTTCCCGATCTGGCGAGGACAGATCAGAATAACATACATCGGATAAATCCGCCATTAGATCGACAAGGCAGGTTAGTTTAGAGGAAAAAAATAGACGGTAGCTAGCAGGCTAGCGGGCTATGGCTGACACTAGGTGATTACGCTGGTAGATTACTAGTAATAAATCATTCCGTTTAGTAATACTATGCAATAGGTTAAGTAATCTAGTGAAAAATAAGAAAGTTATATTATGTGAATAGGAATAAAGAGAAGGATTTAGGATAAACTCCACGAAGCTTCGAGCGTAGGTCAGACAGCAGGCAGGCAAAACACTGAGCAGAGAGGCAGACAGGAGCAGATTGAAGATAGTGACAGTGAACTTTGTTAAACTGACGACACAGTGTTTTTGTGCAACTCTAAGAAACTGTTAGGAAATATTTTTCATGGTAGGGAGGTACACCAGTTTTCTGGGGGGTTGTTTCACTTCTGCATCAGTTCCAAGTTTGATCCAAAAGGGGAAGAACTACATTCATTTGCAGCATTTCAGAATTTTTTTCTTGTGCCATTCAGCGCAGTGTTTCTGTCCCAGAGTCCCCTCAACACATTTGTGGTGTGTGTATATAATATAGTATTAGAATACTTTGTTCATAGTTAAATTCATAAATGTAAGATTGTTTAGGCAAAATTAGAAATAATAATTTTAACTTTGTAAATGAAAGTCTTCAACTTATTACTGAGGAAGAATATGGCTGTGAGGTTCAGAAAGACGGTGGTCTCTGCTCTGCATCACACAAAGAAGCGAACAGTTGTGGGTCTTTTGTGCTACTTTCATGGCATTACTAAGCTTCAGGGCCACAACTTGTGTCATGATCACCGTCTGTCCCTGTCATGCCCCGGACTACATTCCCCATAATCCTCTCTGCCAGTCACATGCACACACTCCACACTAATCACCACACCCAGCTGCAGCTTATTACCAGGACTATAAAGGACTTTCACACACGCCACCTCACCGCGAAGTCTTGATTCACCCTGTGTCAATTCTGAGCGTTTGTATCCTGTTTTGCCTGTCTGTATCCTGTTTTGCCTGTCTGTATCCTGTTTTGCCTGTCTGTATTCTGTTTTGCCTGTCTGTATTCTGTTTTGCCTGTCTGTATCCTGTTTTGCCTGTCTGTATCCTGTTTTGCCTGTCTGTATCCTGTTTTGCCTGTCTGTATCCTGTTTTGCCTGTCTGTTATTGATCCTGCCTGTTTCCGGTTTATGATTCTCTGCCTTCTGCCTTTGGACTGTTTATTGTTACCTGGACTGTGAACGATATCTGCGTGCCCTGATCTACTGCCTGTATCCTGACCACGATTCTGCCTAGCCCTTGCTGTTCCTGTTTGCCCCTGCTTTGACCCTGCCTGTACGACCACTCTTACTTTAAATAAAGCTTGCAAATGGATCTCTTACCATGAGTCCCGTTTCGTTACAGAAGACTTTGCCACAACAATGATCCAGCAGCTTTCCTGGTGAACCCTGGTCTGGTAGGAACATTGCACTATTATTATTAGGGCTCAAGCAGGGCTCACGGTCGCTGGAGGATTACATTGAGGAGTACTTGGACATTGCATATTGTTCAGACCTGCCGGACTGTGTGCTCAGACTTTTTCTGTGAAGGCGTTAATCAGCCACTTAAGTCACAGTTGATTCGTGAGGGACCCCGTTCTTCACTTAGTCATTTTCTGGAGTATGCATTATTGACTGTGGGCTCTCCATTTACTGTGGGTGTCGCAGGAAAATGTGACACCTCACTTAATCACATAATGGCCGCCGCACCAAAGAACACTCACAAGATGGCGGCCACCATCACAACACCAAGTCAAAACACAGTTGATCTTCATGAGCCAAGTCAAGCCACCGTTGATCTTCGTGAGCCAAGTCACACCTCCGCTGATCGCCCAGAGCAACGCCATGTCTCCGCTGATCGCCCAGAGTCACGTCACGTCTCTAGATCAGTCCGAGAGCGGAGAGGTTTGTTGTCCAGTGTGAATGATCCACCGCTGACTACAGCCCGAGCGGCTGGCATTCCTAAGCCGCTTCGCTCTCAAGCCCGGCGGACGCTTCGCTCTCAAGCCCGCCGGCCGCTTCGCTCTCAAGCCCGCTACGGACCCCGTTGAAATCCCCAAGAACTTTTTTTGGGGGGGGGGCAGTATACCTAAGGGTGGGGAGCTTGTGGGTGGGAACCCTGCCTGGCCACGGCCACGGCCAGCAACTGCCTCTGAACTACTATGGCTGTTTAAGGACTATAACACTTTATGGTCATTTACGGACTCTGTCTCGCCATGGCTGCCCAAGCCACCTGACCTGCCGTGGTTGCCCGAACCACCTGACCTGCCGTGGCTGCCTGTGCCACCTGACCTGCCGTGGTTGCCTGAGCCACCTGACCTGCCGTGGCTGCCTGTGCCACCTGACCTGCCATGGTTGCCTGTGCCACCTGACCTGCCGTGGCTGCCTGTGCCACCTGACCTGCCGTGGTTGCCTGTGCCACCTGACCTGCCGTGGTTGCCTGTGCCACCTGACCTGCCGTGGCTGCCTGTGCCACCTGACCTGCCGTGGTTGCCTGTGCCACCTGACCTGCCGTGGTTGCCTGTGCCACCTGACCTGCCGTGGCTGCCTGTGCCACCTGACCTGCCGTGGCTGCCTGTGCCACCTGACCTGCCGTGGCTGCCTGTGCCACCTGACCTGCCGTGGTTGCCTGAGCCACCTGACCTGCCGTGGCTGCCTGTGCCACCTGACCTGCCGTGGCTGCCTGTGCCACCTGACCTGCCGTGGCTGCCTGTGCCACCTGACCTGCCGTGGTTGCCTGAACCACCTGACCTGCCGTGGTTGCCTGTGCCACCTGACCTGCCGTGGCTGCCTGTGCCACCTGACCTGCCGTGGCTGCCTGAACCACCTGACCTGCCGTGGCTGCCTGTGCCACCTGACCTGCCGTGGCTGCCTGTGCCACCTGACCTGCCGTGGTTGCCTGAACCACCTGACCTACCGTGGCGCTCCGAGCTACCTGATCAACCGTGGATTCCTGACACTCCAGACCTGCCCTGGCTGCCCGTGGCACCTGACCCACCATGGCCGCCCGTAGCAACTGACCCGCCATGGTTACCCGTGGCACCTGATCCACCGTGGCTGCCCTGGAACCTGCATTGGGGACCCTGTTCCTGTCTGCATACTAGTCCCCAGTGCACCCACCCCCCCTCCCTAGCTGTTCCTTTTACGTCGCGAGGACGCGCCTTCGAGAGGGGGACGTTATGTCACCCTGGTTATGTCACCCTATGTAACAGTGTTACCTGGACTGTGAACGATATCTGCGAGCCCTGATCTACTGCCTGTATCCTGACCACGATTCTGCCTAGCCCTTGCTGTTCCTGTTTGCCCCTGCTTTGACCCTGCCTGTACGACCATTCTTACTTTAAATAAAGCTTGCAAATGGATCTCTTACCATGAGTCCCGTTTCGTTACAACTTGCTTGTAACATTTTCTTTTGAATACATGAATGGGCTTCTTTTTTTGTGTTATTAATAATTTTTTATTGATCTGTCCTGAGTGTTCTTGCCCTGATTAGAAGTATCAGTCCCAGACACTGACACATAGTGGCATAGTTCATGTACCACAAACTCAAGCAAACTGCCACTGTTCATAATCTGTAAGTGATTATTATTATGACTAAACCTAATATTTTATTTTTAATTTTTATTACTATGTGTCTTGTTGTATTTGTGTGAACTGGAAGCTTCAGTACCAAGAAAAATTCTCTTAAAGCTCTTTCTGATTGTGATTCTGATCTGACTAGTGCAAAGAAAAATGTCTTCAGTTAAAAAAACTGATGCAGTGGAATGAAAAAAAAAAAAAAAATCTCAAAGTTCAGAAAAGTGTTAGACCAATGGAGTCTTTAGTTTAGGAGAAAAATCACAATAATAAAAGTTTCAGTATTTACAAATTAGTAAAAAAAAAATAAATTTAACCAGTTTCTCCTAAAATAATATTGAAGACATCTGGTGCTGAATGCAAAAACTTCTTGGAATAGTCTTAAGCTGGATGCACACTGTGCGATTTCTAACCGTCCTTTAGGATTGTTGCTTGTCAGACTATATGATCCTCATGCTGTTGTGCAACTGCACATTTGCTAAGGGGTATGGAAGATCATATGTTGAGCGAGATTGTTTGTTATATTCCAAGAAAGTTTCATGAAATAAGTGACCATTATACAGATGCTTACCTTTCATGGAAAGAACTGGCAACCTGCTTGCAGTTATGGAAGACAATTGACAGTGAATTGCAAGAGAGAAGCATCTTCCAAACAGGAGCAGCCTATAATAAGATATGTCCACACAGATGAAAAAAAAAACAAAAAAAAAACAAGTGAACAGGAATCATTAGTTTGCTTCACTGCTGTGAAGGACACATCTGGTCAAGGCCTGGCAGACAAAAAGACTGAAGTGATTGAGAAGAATTTAGGATTGGAGGAGGATTCCCAAATGCATCCAAGCTTTAATCCTGGAGAAAAACCCATGCAGAGGCAATATTTACAGGTGCTGGTCATATAATTAGAATATCATCAAAAAGTTCATTTTTTTTATTGTAAATTATTTTTAAAAATGAAACTTTCATATATTCTAGATTCCCTACATGTAAAGTAAAACATTTCAAAAGTTTTTTTTTTTAAATTTTGATGATTAGAGCGTACAGCTCATGAAAGTCCAAAATCCAGTATCTCAGAATATTAGAATATTTCCTAAGATCAATCAAAAAATGGATTTTCAAAACAGAAAAGTTCAAGTTCTTTAAAGTATGTTCATTTGTGCACTCAATACTTGGTCGGCAGCACATATTACAGCAAATGACTTGCTCCTAGCACAAATTACAGCATCAGTGAAGTGTGGCATGGAAGTGATCAGCCTGTGGCACTGCTGAGGCACTATTGAGCCTTCAGATCATCTGTATATTGTTGGATCGACTGTTTCTCATCTTTCTCTTGAAAATATCCCATAGATTCAGGGGTCAGGCATGTTGGCTGGCCAATAAAACACTGTAATATCATGGTCAGCAAACCACTTGGAAGTGGTTTTTGCACTGTAGGCAGGTGCTAAAGTCCTGCTGGAAAAGGAAATCAGCATCTCCATAAAGCTTGTCAGCAGATGGAAGCATAAAGTGCTCCAAAATCTCCTGGAAGATGGCTGCATTGACTTTGCACTTGATAAAACACAATGGACCAACACCAGCAGACGTCACGGCCCCCCAAATCATTACTGACTTCAGAAACGTCCCACTAGACTTCAAGCAGCTTGGATTCTGTGCCTCTCCAGTCTTCCTTCAGACTCTGGGACCATGATTTCAACATGAAATGCAAAATTTACTTTTATCTGAAAAGAGGACTTTCGACCACTGTTCACTGTCCAGTTCTTTTTCTCCTTAGCCCAGGTAAGATGCTTCTGACGTTGTTTCTGTTTCAGAAGTGGCTTGGTAGTCCTTTTCCTGAAGATGTCTGAGTGTGGTGACTCTTGATGCGCTGACTCCGGCTTCATTCTACTCATTGTGAAGCGCTCCCAAGTGTTTGAATCGGCTTTTCTTGACAGTATTCTCAAGCTTGTGGTCATCCCTGTTGCTTGTGCACCTTTGCCTACCCAATTTCTTCCTTCTAGTCAACTTTGCATTTAATATGCTTAGATACATCACTCTGTAAACAGCCACCACATTCAGTAATGACCATCTGTGACACTCTCTTTGTGGAGGGTGTCAATGATCGTCTCCTGGACCATTGCCATGTCAGCAGTCTTCCCCATTAGTGTGGTTTCAAATAACAAGAGATACCCGGAATTTATACTGTAGGGATGGTCATTTAATGAAACTCAAATGTAAATATTCTAATATTTTGAGATACTGGATTTTGGACTTTCATTAGCTGTACGCTCTAATCAACACATTTTTACTTTACATGTAGGGAATCTAGAATAAATGAAAGTTTCATTTTTAAAAATAATTTATAATAAAAAAATGAACTTTTTCACGATATTCTAATTATATGACCAGCACCTGTATTCCCTGCTGCAGCCACAGCCTCAATCTCCTTTTATGTGATGCAGCATCTTCAAACAGAGAATGTTTAACTTTCTTTGGCACTCTTCAGAGGTTGTATACGATCTTCTCCTCGTCCGTCAAGAGATGGGACATTCTGAAAGAATTTGTGGAAATTACACTGAAGCCACTGAGTGACACCAGGTGGGAGGCAAAACTAGATTCTGTTAAAGCCTTGCATTTTTTTATCTCAGAGGAGCTTGTTTTAGGTGTAGCATGTTTAATGTAATTGTTGACACAGCTATCCAGGAACTTAGTAACAGGTTTAAAAATATTGGCCATGTCTCTGACAGATTTAGTTTTCTAATCAAGATGGAAACCATGACAAAAGAAGAACTGGAGGAATCTGCATTGAGGTATGCACTTACAACAAGTGACATCTCAAGAGGCATCATTCAGGAAATCTACCCTGCAAGCAGAATTCTCAAAGGTCACAAAAAAGCAATCGATAAGCTAAGCTTTATTCTGCAGGAAAATCTAGACAAGGTATTCCCAAATTTGACAGTGGCCTTGAGAGTTTTTCTAACAATGCCACTAACCGTTGCCTCGGCTGAAAGACATGGCCAATATTTTTAAACCTGTCACTAAGCTCCTGGAAGCTGTGTCAACAATTACATTAAACACACCACACATAAAAAATGCACTTCAGGGTCTTCATCTTCACTGTAATTGCCGGTTTCATCATGGAATTTCTTTTGTTTGCGGAGGCGTTTTCTCCTAAACTCTGTGCCTCCATTCAATTCACTTGCCATTTTGCGTGCAATGGACATCGATTTTTGAAATCCCTCCTCTCTGTACTGTACAAAGAAGTCTTTTAAAGAATTGATCAGCATAATGGCTGTGTCCAAAGACACCTCTAGTGCTTACATGTGTGATCTCAGCCAAAATGTCATGCCACATTATGAGACACACAAGAAACTCCATGCGCACAACTTCTTCACAGAGCGATTTTGCCTCGGATGCAATTTTTCCATCTTTAGCAACTTTTTCAAGCTTTTCCAAAGCATCAAGAGCTCCTCCAAGCTGAAAGCGCAAGGCTTTAACAGAATCTAGTTTTGCCTCCCACCTGGTGTCACTCAGTGTAATTTCCACAAATTCTTTCAGAATGTCCCATCTCTTGACGGACGAGGAGAAGATCGTATACAACCTCTGAAGAGTGCCAAAGAAAGTTAAACATTCTCTGTTTGAAGATGCTGCGTCACATGAAAGGAGATTGAGGCTGTGGCTGCAGCAGGGAATAAATACTGCCTCTGGGATTTTCTCCAGGATTAGAGCTTGGACGCCTTTGGGAATCCCACTCATGTTGGATCCATTGTCATAACTCTGTCCCCGGTGTGATGAATACAATCCTCAACTGGATGGAACTGGAATAAATACTTTGAATGTTGCGATCCTATCAGATTTATGATAGCAACCTGATTCGTAACAAAGCACTGTTCGCCAGAGGAGAACTGACCCCCCGACTAAGCCTGGTTTCTCCCAAGGTTTATTTCTCCATTTTAACACCTATTTGCCACTTGTTTGCCACCTGATGTCACCTGTTGGAGTTTGGGTTCCTTGCCGCTGTCGCCTTCAGCTTGCTTAGTTGGGGACACTTGACATTTGATATTCAACAGTATTCTTGACATTTATTCAACAGTGCTTTGATCTGCCTGCATTGACACTATTCTTTAAGAGCTGCTGTGCAGCAAAAATTATGTACCAGTTATCAATGTAAAGCTGCTTTGACACAATCTGCATTGTAAAAAGCACTATATAAATAAAGGTGACTTGACTTGACAATTAATTAACTCTAATCCCAAATTCTTCTCAATCACTTCAATTATTTTCTCTGCTAGGCCAGGCCAGTTGTGTCCTTCACAGCAGTGAAGCCAACAAATGATTCCTGTACACAAATGTCAGGAGTGCAGTCAAACTGGACTGCAATATATTTTGCTGCTTTAATGCGTGTACAGATTTTGCTAACAATGTATTCAGATACAGACTGCAAAAACTCATTTTGAGTACACCATGACGGGTATGATGTTATTTTTTTGGAAGATGCTTCTCTTAGATGCTCTGCCATTGTAACATCATAACGTGCTAGCAGCTCAATTAAGACAAGAAAATTGCCATTTTTAGTGCCGCCCAGTTGTTCGTTCTTCCCTCTCAGCTAAAAAAAGAATGCAGTCAATCACTCTGGTCAGTACATTCTTCCAGCGGGACTTCTCTGCTGTGATTACCTTTTGAAATTCACTGTCAGTTGTCTTCCCTAACTGTAAACGAGTTGCCAATTCTTTCCATGAAAGGTAAGTATCTATATGATGGTTACTTGTTTCATGAAGTTGAAGTGTTTTGAAAGACATTGCCAGTTGTATCCTAGCACCAGCCGTTTGTCACATGTTTTGGCTCCACCAAATAATTTACATGCAAAGAAATACACTTGATTTGCTTTCTTGGAATATAACAACCAGTCTCGCTCAATTCTCTCCCCATTTGATAATAAGCGATAACAATAGGCTTTAGAGAAGCGCCTGTTACTCGCCTCGGATCTAGGATATGGCCCATCAGGACATTTCAAAGGCCCTCTCTCAGTCATCTTTTGCCTAAAAGTGTCAGTAATTTGATGGGTTGCAGGCCAGTCCGATGGGTCCTCTGGGTAAAGTTTTTCCTCTGCATCTCTGGATTCTCCATCTAACTCCTCTCTTCTGATGTCATCCTGAAGATGTGGCTCTCCATCTTTCCCTGCATGAGATTTTTTCAAGACAAACCAAATACTAAACTTTGAAATGCCCTAATCTGTAATGTACTTCACAATATTGTGTGTGGCCAGTCCTGTTCTCTTCACTTGCACTGGATACATTTACTTTCTCTCTCTGCTCCTTATCTTCACAACTAGTAAACAAAATAGACGTAAACAAACAGCCTTTGTACTTTAAGGCTACAATACCTTAATCTGCATGTTTCTTGGTATAGTCATAAAATCCTGTATGGCCCTTCTCTACCTGTTTTTTTCACCTGCTCTGAATTCATTTTCTATCATTGCTTCATTGTCCTCATCTTCATGGCTGAGTAAATGGTTATGTTATTATACCCATAATACAGCAGTTAACTTTCATTATAATTATTTGCATATTTCTATACACTATGAAAGAGTGGTTAAAAACTACCAAAAATGTAAGTGATTAAAACATTAAAGTATTAATATATATATATATATATATATATATATATATATATATATATATATATATATATATATATATATATATATTATGAACACTCATGTACAAAGCATAAAAATGATTGTATTTGCAACAGAAAAAAAAATCCATGAATAAATTCAAACTGCATAATTTTTAGAAACTTTGTGGTTTTTCAAGCTGAAAATGCATTGAGAGTCCTGTTTACACAACAGCTTACAATAGCATCTCGGAGATAGGGAGTGCTCATTTGAGCTATTTATGGAAATATCAATATGGAAATGTGATTGTATCTGTCCTATTTGCTGTATCTATTTATTTTTGCTCTTGATAATCTTTTTTTTTTCTGAATATAATGAATGAGGATAGAGTCAATCTTAAATGGTTTGTTCCAGTAGTGTTTTTAGATGGTAGTCACTAGAGGGAGTTAGTGAGGGGGACAGATTGAGTCAGGTTATTGTTAGCGTGATGAAACTCCAGCCTTGTGTTAAATATAAGGGAGCTGGTGCTGTTTTAGTACTTATACATTTGTGATATTTAGGCTGTTTTTTATTAATAACCTTTGTTCAAATCATGTTCTGAAGGAAATAAGCCCAATGAAGACACGGTTTACACTGCTTTCAGAACAGCTAAATAAAGATTGTTCGGCATGCTGTAGAGCTCAGTAATACTGATGTAATGAGGCGACAGACAGGTGTGTGTTTATAGAGTATTTTACAATGACTCAAACACAGCTCAGCCAATCACAATCAAGGTCTGGGACTATGAGTTTAAAACACTGCTTTTATTTGAGCATTTTGCACTTCCACTAAACATCATCCTGTATGCCAGCTCGATCTCGATGTGATTCGTCTTACGACAACTTCAGTCGTTCTCACAACAACCATTATTGCCTTTTAAATAATGTCAATTTTAAATAAAAAAAATAATAATATTCATGTGCTGATACCACTTACAGTTTGGCAGAGAGAAAAAAAACAAATACATTGTGTTAATACAATACAAAATAAACTCATACAATGTACAAATGAAATGACATGTATTCATATTTCATTCACATTTAAATAATGTCAAGCCATTGACTTCCTGTGTGAAGACTGGAGGATGATTTTTACTCATTCATTCATGTATTTATTTCCCGCTGTGTGTTCTTTCATGGTGATGGATCCCTTCCCTTCCTCCAAGCCGTGTTTATCTCTTCTAATGAAACTAAAAAGAGGTCATATTTAATGAAAAGTTAAAGAGGAGAAACTTGTGTATTTATTTATGTTTAAAAAACAACCATAAATCGAGTGATGGAAGACTTACCTTTTGCATTTCTGCATTTCTTCCAGAGTCTCAGGCAGCACTTTCTCAAACGTCTCGGGCAAAAACATGTTAGCTATTGAGGAAGCGATGGTGAGACTTCCCATCAGGATGTAGGGCAGATACTTGTTGAAAGTACCTGTATGAATAGAGGGCAGAACACGTCATCGCTAAAATCTTCAAGTATTTCCCCCTAAAGCTCTTCTCTAAAATCTGTTCTTTGAAATGACATGAATGAAGTTTTGCTCAAAGCACTCGATTTACCTAAGAATATGACGTAAGGCGCAGTGATGCTGCCGATGCGGGCGGCTGAAGAGCACATGCCGATGCCCAGGTTCCTCAGGACGGTGGGATAGAGCTCCGCCGTGTAGATGTACACCACCGTGAAGGACATGGTGAAGCCGAACTTGCCAGCCATCTCTAATGCCAGTGCCAGCGTATGAAGACCTGTGAAAGAGCTTTGTCGTTACGCTGATCGATCGCTGCATTGAAATGTCTGCCTTTATTAAAATGCTTTTGCCTGCTGATAGAAGACGTTCTTTCAGAAATATTTCAGAACTGGTAAACGTACCCATTCAGACCTGCCAACCTTTATGTAGAGTTCAATAACGTTTATGCATACAGTATAAGCTCTAAATCTGCAGAAGCATGTGAATGTGGCCTTCAGTAATAGGCTTAACCTCTTTTCCTTGAAATGGTCCAAGTCCAGTTTTACTTGTGTGGAACGTAAGATAATCCTCGACCCGTAGTAAACTCACAGACGTTCGTTCATAGATGTCGCTTGAACAGGGATCGACTCAATAAACCGATTACTGATGCTTTTTCTTCAAAGTACACTAAACTCGCTTTCCTCTATGTGCCTTTTATAATCAGTTCTTCAAATGCTCCTGCAGCGTGTCTTCTGCGTTACTCACATCGGCTCTTTTATCATTACAAGCCCTCGTGACGTTTGTAATTCGCTCTAGATAAATCCTCTGCTGAATGAGTAAATGCACAGAATGACTCTTGTGTTCAACACTATCCCTTTCTGTAAGTGCTGTAAGCAAAAGGTCACGCTGCATGGACCTCTGTTCAATTTTAGGATAACCTTCAAAACCTGAATCACAAGTAGGATTTTGCTAAAATCTTTGAGTCGTGTTGCGTTTGTGAACTCTTACTTTCAGGAATGAGTTGCACCAGAAGCAGAAATCCTCCTCCTATGATGAGGAAAGCAGACAGGACGGGTCTCCGTGGACAGCTCCTCAGGAGGAACGTGGACACGATGTAGGCCGGCACTTCAGTCACCGCGGACAGGAAGCAGTTGAGGAACGGATCGCCGCTAAGATTAGTGGTGTTCAAGGACAAGCCGAAATATCCGATGTTGATAGCCATCCTATCAGAGGGAGGAAAGGACACTCGCTGACGCACGGAAAGAACAAACCCAGCCAACTAACATATGTTCTAAGAATGTTTTTCTAATGTTCATATTAAACATGATTTCTGAATGTTTTAATTGCTTTAAAAATGTTTTTTCATGGTTATGCGAACGTTAGGGATAGTTCACCCAAAAATGGCATTTCTCTCATCATTTGCTCACCCTCATGCAGTGTTTGGGAGTCGCTAACTACAAGTAGCGACGCTAATAACTTAACTACAGTTTTCAGTAGCTTTTCCCAGTAAGTAGCGGTGTAGGGTTAGCGTGACCACAAGCTACATCCCGTTTTGGGTTTTGATGAACCTGCAATGCACTGACAGCGTCTTCTTGTTAGATCACAACTAAAATTGTGCATTACGCTGTATTGTTATATCACGCCTCTTGCGGCTTGACAGTTCACTGAGAGGAGATTGTCTGATGATTGTGTAAAGGACAGGAGTGGGCTGATATTTCACATGAATCGACTAGAAAAGGTTACATTTTGTATGCAATTTATACAAACCAAAGATTAAAACACTGTTACTAGACCGTTTTGTAATGCACCCAAAAGATCACTAATGTTGTGTTTTGCTCCGTTGCTTTGGCGAAGCAATCTGTCAATCGAGCAGAATTTGGTTGCGGCAAGTTTCAGAGTGAAGTGTTCACGGGAGCAGCTCATGATTCGCGCCTCAGTGAGTTTAATATGATTATATCCATTTTATATCCATATATCCATTTTAAGTTGCATAACTTGCATACTTTTTGTTCTTGCATTATTGTTACATTTGTAGCAATATTACACTTTGACAGTCAGTTTTTAGATATATTTGAGCATTGAGTGTTTGGATAGTTTACAAAATAAAACAATACTCTTTGAAATCATAAGCAGTTTCAATGTAGTGACCTACTTTTTGATAGTAACTTGTAGTGTAGCTCACCACTTTTTCAGCAGGGTAGATTGACTGTATCTGAACTACTTTAGCGTATGAGTAGCTTGTAAAGCTACAGTTTCAGAATATCTTCCCCATTGCTGCCCTCATGCCTCATGTCATGTGTATGACTTTATTTCTTCTGATAAACACAAAGACTTTTAGGAAAATAATCCTAAAAATCTTTTTAAAAAAAAGTAATTATTTTCCTAAAAATCTCTGTTTATCTAAAGAAAGAAAGAAATTTCATCTTTGGGTGGACTATCTCTTTAAGGAAACATTCCATTTGATCATTTGAACATTCTGAAACAAGTATTAGACAAACATTCAGCTAAAATAAACCATAAACAATGTATATAATGTTTTTGTGCTAACGTTATTAAAGACCAGATAACTTTAAATGAATGTTCTATTAACATTACAGGAACTTGAAGAGAACTTTCCCTGTTCACTGAGTTAATGATTCGTAATATAAACAGGTAAAGCTAAAGCATGTCATGTGTCTGATCATCTCTCACCACAGCAGTAAACACATAAAGGTGGTTTTGCGGATCTTGCTGGTCCTCAGGACGTCAAGCACGCTGTACTGGCTGTTCTGAGATGAATCCTCTTTAACCTAGAAATGATTGTAAAGAACAGATTTGTCTTTCTCAAAACCTCACTTATATAGTAGCTACTTTGAGTCTGGACAGCGCAGCGGTCAGACCTCGGACGTGCTGAAGATGACCTCCGGAGGAGTGACTTTGTTCTTCTTCGCCGCCTCTCTCACGATGGCCTCGGATTCCAGCACTCGTCCCTGAGCGAGAAGCCACCGCGGAGACTCCGGGATCAGCCTGGGATTGATCATGGAGAAAAGGGGAAATGGAGAGGAGTCTGAACCAGTTCACACTAGACTTGCTTGTTCTGAATCAGATCTGAAGTAAAACATTATCACTTCTACTTCTATTACTTGCACTTGAGTACAGATTGTGAGCGCCGTGTGTTCTTGACTCACCACCACAGAGGGACGTACACCACCGTCACGCCCGACAGAACCCTCAGCAGTGTCCTCCAGTCGCGGATGGCGAAGGCGATCCAGGGCAGCACCATGTAACCGATGCAGTAATGCAGGAAAGCTCCCAGCGTAGTGAAGAGAACTCGCAGGGATTTACTTAATATTTCGCTACCTGTGAGAATGAATACAGCATGCGGGGTGAAGCTCAGTTATACAACAACATGGCCAGATTATATTCACTTCTGTTTCCTTCAATGACATCTCATCACATGCTTACCAAGTACAAAAGCTGTGAGGTACAGGGAAATCTGGAAAGTGCCAACAAAGAAATACAGGACGCAGAAGAGCAGCCACGAGTGAGAGAAGGACTGCGCCAGGATCACCAGCGCTTCTGCCGCCAGAGACGTGAAGAGAACCTTCTTCCTGCCGAACCTGAGACACCAGACACCAGACGTCAGTGGTGAACACACTCTCCAGGTTAGGAGAGAGCAACGAGAACACCTTCAGTTTTGAGGGTGGAAGTAGACCAGTAAACAAAAACTGTTTTACCGTAGCTTACTAGATCTGTAAAGCACACAGGTGCTGTCATATAGCTTCGGCCAGATATTCTCCATCAAAACCGACTGTTTGCATTAATTATGATATGTGCACAAAAGCAGTACCTGTCAGAAAGTTGGCCAGAAACAAGAGAGCCCAACAAGTAGCCCATGTATAACGTCGAGGTTGCGAACGGGACTCTCCACTCGCTGTCGCACACCAGATTCCACTGTGAGAAATACAGTAAAATGGCAGCTTACCATCACATGTTCATTTGGACACGGAACATTATTACTGGTCCAATGAAACGCCTGTGCTGCTATTGACCATTCAATGATGAAGACGAGTTTACACACACTCACGGCATAGTTTGAGTATTTGCATCTTTTTGAATTTATTTAAACCCAAATTCCTTAAAATCAGCAAACAGGCTAATCAATTGGATTTTTATTGATGGTAAACATATTTTAAAACACATTTTGTTTAATTACTACTACACAGATCTCATTTATTGAATATGTATTATGTTTATTAGATAAAACTGTGTCATATATGTAATTAAAATACACAAATCCTCCTAAATCTTTGGCATGGGTTGTCCTCACCTCAGAGACGATGGTGGAGTGGTAGACATCAGTGCTGTAGCTCCATCCATCCGCACATCTCTCTCGTTTGAGGTCTGTGAGGTTCACGTCCTGCGGTGAGTAACCTTGAGCCGACAGGTTTCGGACCGTCTCCAGACTGTATCTCCAGCACTGACTGGGCTGCAGTTTTCCATTGACCATCTCCTTGGGAATACTCGCTCTCGTCCATTCTTCACTCAGATTTCCATCCGCTACCTGACAGTGATGTGATGGTGAAGCCCCGACGAAAACAATGTAGAGGCCGTGAAACCCGGTGGAAATGTAGATGGCGTTCAAGAGGAAGAAAAGGAGCGCAAAAAATGGTCCCTTTTGCCCCAGAAAGGCAGTGTCCTCGTCATAATTTCCCATTCTGCTTGTGCTGGAGATTACAGAAGAATCAGATGACTGTAAAATGCCTTTTGTCCAAACCCCCTGAGTTACAACATGCTGCAGAGTTCAGCTTCGGGCTTCAGGTCTTTGGTCTGTTTGAGGAGAAGGCTGCTGTCCACCACCTGAACACATGACAGAAGGCTGAGTTTGGCCATGGAACTGGTCTTCAAACATTATGAACATGGCAACTAATCCAAGGCACATTTTTCCACTAAAAGGAGCCAAAAGAACTGCAATCTGATTAGCTGTAATGGGAGTTTAACTCCACAGCAGGATAAGTGTTCAGCAGGGATCCTACAGAGCTCGATTCTAATCGTTATGTTGCTTGAATTCTCAGTATTATCCTTGAAAATGTTTCCTTGTTTTACTTAGAACAAATAAATGATAAATAAAAAATAAATAGCCTTGATTAAAGATCACCGAGATAAACCTTGCGCGTCACGTGCGATCCACGTGATCAATAATTTGCCGCCTAAAATAGCATCATGTCCGTTAGTTCAACGGACCCGGCTGACCGAGTTATTCATGGCACCGTTTCAATGACGCTGATTTAAATGACAATTACTAATTACATCTGGGTCAAGAGCAACTACACGAAAACTAGATGTTCATAACTCAAAAATGAGACATCGGTGTTTGTGCTAATCTTCTCCAGCCATCCCAAGATAACCTGAAAAAACTTTTTTTTTTCAATAAAAACTTGAAATGCTTAAAATGAAGTGAGTATGTCACGTTTCAATTTCTTCCTGTAAAGACAAGCGTGTGTGACACTGGAGGAAACACGCTTCGTCACGATAACTTCAGCACGTGAAATCCGTATAAAAGCTCATAAATACTGAAACCTGTCCTGTCATTTCAGATCACCTAGAGTAAAAACAGCTCTTATAAACAGCATGTCCTGGGTCACTTTCACTATAAAGTGCCTTTTGGTGTCCTCATCAGAATTGCTGTCATCATGAATATAATGCAAAATAATGAAATTCTGAGAATTTATTATAAATTAACATTTACACACATACAAGTACTGTGTGTTTTTCTCATTTTATGCAGTTTTCTTTGATTGGATGTGTGCGGTTTTGGCATGTCCCAGACTCTGCTCAGCTGACTTCAGTGAGTGTAAAAACTTTATTTGATAAAACAAGAACGTTCAATCATTTATATTCTATTTTCATAATAATATTAAGCATTTTACACGTGTCCCTGACATTGCTGTCCACCCTGTCATTTTGGGGTAAACGCCCCTTTAAGAAACCACCTGATGTGGTCAGTGACATCAGCCCTAACCCATTCGGTCTTCCTTCATCTGCTGCAAGTACACTGAGTATCTACACTTGCGTCATAGTGAAATATTAATTACTATAAAAACTTTTCAGAAATTCAAAATATATATTTTAAACGGCACACTGTCATCTTCAACAATGAATCACTTTGCTAACTGAAGTTACACCGTGTGACCATTAAATGCTAAATATTGTCAGAAATGTCCACCCTGTCATTGTCATCAAGCCTTCTGTGACAGGGTGGACATGTGCACAGTTTTTCCCACACTCTGATAATGTTTTCACTAGGGCTGTCCATTTAACATGTTAATTTGGTGTGATTAATTATGGAAAAAATAATATGTGTAAATTAACACATTTAGTGCACCCTGCTCCGGCCCAGACCATCTTACTCTGCATGCAGTTTCATAGTGATGGAAGATGATGGAAGACAACGACTCGCTGTGTGATGAAGCCTGTTAGGGTGATGTTAAATGTGCCTAAATTCAAGATATGAGGATAAAAAATGCCCCGAATGGGTTTTTGTCTTATATTTCATGATATAGTTAAGCAATCACATGAGAAAATGTGCTGTTTTCCTGAATATCTGCTCAATTTGAAAATGCGATATTTATTTTATACAACAGTAAAATAAACATCAAGTTAATAAACACAATATCATCAAAATTATCTGTTTTTGTTCTATTTTGCCAATAAAAATAGTTCCAGACAAATCCACAGCAGAACTGTTGTGCGGCGATTCGTTATGAATGAAGCCACGGTTTTAAACGAATCAAGTGAGCAGTTTTAGTTTAATATTTAGAGTATCATATATTGCTTAAGGGTTTCTTCTTGTTCCTGTTGTTTCTCTTCTTATTCACCCATTAAAGTCTTTGTCCACCCTGATATTCACCTTTTATGAAAATTAGCAAAATTATTTTAACAATTTAGCAAAGCCTTTTGTGTGATTTCTTTATAAAGAAAAGAGGGCCAGTTAATATTGTTAGAAGTTTGACCAGATATCTTTGTTTTCAGAAAAAAATTTGCAAGTATTGCATATTTTATAGTGAAACAAATATTTTTCAGCAGTTTCATTATTATCAAAATTATTAACTATAATTTATTGTTGAGAAAGGGACCAAATATCTTACTGAAAATCTATTTTATAATCACTATGCAATGAAAATATATTGAAACTACTTTGGTTTTGTCCATGACAGGGTGGACGTGTTTTGTGGTTT
>NC_063061.1:2890000-3014140 GCF_018812025.1 Megalobrama amblycephala
GATGGTGATGCAGTTACATTGAATGGACATTCTAAGGCAGTGATATTAACAGACCAAACTCAGTAAACATCATACGAATAAAGTATACTGTGTACAGCAAAAGAGATGAGCCCAGAATATGAACGCAATTAGTTTAATTAGCCTACACATTGTGTTTTCCTCCCATAGGAAACCTTTATAAAGAAAAAGCTTTTAACATCGCTTAATGTAGTCTAGGCTACTAAGTTATATTAAAAGATCAAATTCTACAGAAAACATTTTTTTTCTGTAGCCTATACTATGCTTTATTATAGTGTTTACTAAGTTTGGTCTTTTAATGTCACTGTCACGTTAAGCGTTTTCTTAATGGGAGGAAATTGTTTAATTAAACGTGTTGCGTTCATATTCTGGGCTCATCTGCTTTTCTGTATGCTTTATTAGTGTGATGTTTAGTAAATTTGGTTTGGTAATAACACTGTCTTAGTAAATTAAGCCACGTTAAGCATTTTAGAAGGTCCCGTACTCTGTGTCTCGCGTTTTCAGTGTTAGTTTACTCATTTGCTTGCTCATGACAGATAGCATCATAGCAAAGTAATAATATGTTGGACCTTTTACTGAGAGTAGCCTACATTTACCTGTTGAGACGTGCCTTCACAAGCACCTGTAAGAGCTTCTGTGATGTTAGAGTCGACGGAGGCGCAAAATGCGAAAAGTGCGTTTGCAAAATATGCTGTATTTTTGTAATCCGCTAGATGCCGCTAGTGTCACACAAACAATATAATTCACCTTGAAACGAATCAGTTTAGGACACAGATCTAAATCAGACACGACAAATAAAAAACACCATGGCGTCAATTTAAATATATGCCATAAGTATTTTTTTTTTTTTTACTAATAATTAAAAATAAGTATAACTCAATAAGTATTAGCAGCCTATTATAACTAAAAAATAAAATGCAATTATAATAAATATAAGGAGGCTATAATAAAAATATCATTATTCTTTAAAAAATAAGTTGAAATTGTGCAAACTGACTTTTATCAAACGCACAGACTATCGATTAACATACTCTGATAGGCCTAGTTACAGTAGGACTGTAGAAGTTTTCTTTAAAAAAATCTCTATGGAGAAAATGAAATACTATGAAAATAGTTTTAGTTATGATTTGTTTCCCGATGATTTGGCTGTCTAGTTAGATTTGTATCAAATACAATGTGATTTTCTGTGATCTGGCAGCAGCTCATTTGTCCTCTTGGGCGAGCTATAAGCTCATAGTTTATCCATGTAAACTCGCACAGACCAGCAAACCAATGAGAACGCGGGACGATGATGACGCTCCATAACAAACGCGTGAAGGCGCTGCTGTAGATCAGCTCACCCGGAAGTCTCCGAAACTGGCAGATTTAAGGAAAATACCGTCGTTTGGCATATAAATAAATTACGGACAGTTACATATGCATCCCCAATCCTGTAGGCTTTATGGTACACATCAAACAAGGGATTTAATAGTAATTTATAATGTTAATATTAGTTGCCGAGTGGCTTGGGTATGCAGAGCATTCGCAGCTTATATGGACTATAGTAGTATATACAGTACCGGTCAAAAGTTTGGAGATATCACTATTTTTAATGGCTTTGAACGAAGTCTCTTATGCTCATTAAGGCTGCATTTATTTCATAATAAATACAGAAAAAACAACAATATTGTGAAATATTATTGCAATGTAAAACATTGTTTGTATATTTTAATATACTTTAATATTTAATTTATTCCTGTGATCAAAGCTGAATTTTCAGCATAAATATTAGAAATATTTCTATATAAAAATATTTTCAAACAATATAAATCTTTACTATCACTTTTTATCAATTTAACACATCCGTGCTGAATAAAAGTATTAATTTCTTTCAAAAAAAAAAGAAAGAAAAAAAATTACTGACCCCAAACTTTTGAACGGTAGTGTATATTGTTACAAAAGATTTCTATTTTAAATAAATGCTGATGTTTTTAATTTTTCATTCATCAAAGAATCCTGAAAAAGCATCACAGGTTATAAAATAATATTAAGCAGCACAACTGTTTCCAACACTGATAATAAATCATCATATCAGAATGATTTCTGAAGGATCATGTGACACTGAAGACTGGAGTAATGATGCTGAAAATTCAGCTTTGATCACAGGAATAAATTATATTTTAAAGTATATTAAAATAGAAAACCATAATTTTAAATTGTAATAATATTTCACAATATTATTTTTTTTCTTTTCTGTATTTATTATGAAATAATTGCAGCCTTAATGAGCATAAGAGAGTTTGTTCAAAAACATTAAAAATAGTACTGTTTCCAAACTTTTATTGGGTATTGGGTAAAGTAATTTGTTTATATTACTATAGTTGTTATATTACCACAGCAACTATAGAATTACCACAACAAATTAATTCAATTACTTTACTATAGTATGGTTCATAAACACTGTAGGATTTACTATAGTATTTTTTCGTGTTGTGTTTTTGTGGAGCAGCTGTGGACATCATTTCTTTACCGAACGGCCGAGCTGTAAGAATCAGAATCAGAATCAGAAAGAGCTTTACTGCCAGGTATGTTGTTTACACATACTAGGAATTTGTTTTAGTGACAGAAGCTCCACAGTGCAACAGAGTAACAGCGACAAGACAAGACACATAATAAAAAGAATAAAATAATAATATACAAATTTACAAGATAGACAAAGTGCAAAAAAAGCAAAAGACAACGACTTGTTAAATAAAAGACTCCACAGCAGTACTGTATATGATCAGTTATGCTGCTATTATTGACCAATCAGAATCATGTGTGTTTACTAGACATCAATGACTTATTATTGAAAGTTAAGTTTATTGCTCTAGCGTGTGTCCAGCAGATGGCGCTGTATGCGCTGTTTAACAGAATATCCAGCATGTTTTCAGAATCAGAGGTAATCAACATATCTAAGTGTAGTTGGCACTGAAAGATCAGCATGTTGTTTGCTCTGATGTTGCCATGGTGAGAAGCACATTCATATGCAAACCAGTGTCTGTTTACAGGCCTGACCAGTAACGATAATTGCTCTAATTAAATACGTTTGTGATCTAGAAGAACCTGTAAGCATATTTGTAATGCATCAGATTATATCACGGGACACTCATCACTGCCGAAGAACTGTCACAGTAACTATGAGGAAGTGTACGGGTGTGAATTACTTTCCACAGAGGAATGAGAGAAGCAATTCAGTGTAGCATTTCAAGCATTTCAGCGTAACTTTGAAAGCTGTTTGTGAACGTCCATGCAGATCCCTAATGATCCGTAAATGTTCCGTAACAACACCGGCAGGTGTGAGCTTCCCTGTGGGTGTCAGAGGTGACCTGACCGGCCCAGACTGAGCTCTTCAGACAATGTGAGGAAACGAACATGTTTAGAGTTTGTGAGGGAGTAGTTTGGCCTGGATTCCAGTCAGTTTTGTGGCTGAGCTTCAATGTAAAGGTCATGTTGTTTATAAGTACGTGTATCGCTCTCCGTCAGCAGCACACATGATTAAAGCAAACAACAGCCGAGATAAAGCCTGCAGATGGCTGGTATGACCGATATTATGTCAGTCATAAACTCGTTTCAAAGCTGTTCCACATTTCCATCCATCGCTCTTTACATTGAGAACTGGTGTTTGAGGCAGCACAAGTTTCAGATCAATCAGTCTATTTTAGTGCAACAACAGAAGAGATTATGGTCAGAAATAAGTGTTTCATCAGATTGCACAATCACGATGACCGACATCTGCCACTACCGCTGCACACTTCCACATGCGGCTCTGTGTGACTGAACACATGTGATGGAGTGGAATTCACAGGCCTGCAGCTTCCTCTTGGAAACTAATGCCATTTCCCTGCTCGGATCTGAGAGATTCATTCAGGCTCAAGACGAGAGCTGGTCATCCACAATCTCTCATTTGACCTCAGGGTTCGTGTCTTTATTGTTATTGGTTTATGTCAGACAGGTGTCGCAGACGGCCAATCGGACGGCGGTGAGTTATGTCAGGCATGTCATCCAGGGAAGCAGGGTAAATTCCACTCACACTGAGGGATTTCTTGTAAATGCCTGCGTTTCCCCTCAACGGCGACTCCGCCTGGTCACGCTGCAGTATTACTGCTGGAGATAAAGTCACGTGATTTACAAGAAATCCAAGCAGCCTCTGCCTTGGATTCTGCAACGAGCCGACGGTTGAGAGCAACGTCCTGAGGCACCGGGCAGACGTCACGAGACTCCTGAAGCTTGATCATAAACACAGAAACAAGACGAGCTTGAGACCACATTAAATACAGGATTTAAGACCTTATTTAAACATGGCAATAAATACAATTTTAAATCATTTTATACATGTTTTTTATTTTAAAAAATAAATAATTAATCACACACTTTTTGGTAATTAATCACACCTAACATTCAAGTTTTAATATATTTTTATATTATAATAATTTCACATTGTGTCTCCAAATTAATGTAGAAACAACATAAAGGCGGTATATTTTAAATATGTGTTTAATGTCATGTTAATGTAATGACAGCCAATAATTATAGCTTTTGAGCATTACAGTATAATTGAAAGCTGTCAGTTGTAACATTTAATAGGCTTTGAAAAATATATCAACTATTAAATGATTTCACATAAACCCATTATAATAAACATCATTTAGTTGTGCCTTTATTATATCAGGGGTTTCCTACTGGCCGGTTCAGATTTGGACCTGTTCTGATCAAATTTCCACTGGCCCCACAACAACATCAACAACAACAACAATAACAACAACATCAACAATAATTATATATATATATATTTTTTATATTTACCCTAAACTACATTTTCTGAGATTTTAACAGTGTGTTGTTGACCATCCGTTAGATTCAAAACTAGTTCATTGTAATCTTTTTTGTGCTATTTTCATCTTCATCTTTCATGTTTTCATGTTTTCTTCAAAGCAGCTGCGCTAGTGAAGTTTTTAAAATGCTTTAAACCGCCATTCATTTTTTTGTAATCTCAATGTTGTCCATCACATCACCAAATACTTAAAGACTTAATAGGCTATTTATTTTCAAACTTAAACATTTTTATATTTTAATCTGGACTACAACATGCCCTAATGATTAGAAATGTTCTGATTATTTGTTATTGTTCAGTAAAACTTTGAGACATACGGCTTCATTAGTTAACATGTTAATTCATTATTACCAAACTGACAATGAAAAATACGTATAAAGCATTAATTATTTTTAATTAATGTTAATTTCTTACTGTTTAATAACATTACTAAAATCAAAATAACTTATTTAATGGACCAGAGATGAAACTAACAATGATCAGTTGTATTTCTTAACTCACATTAACAATAAATAACACTTTCTGTAACAAATGTAGCTGTTGCTCAATCTTAGTTAATGCATTAAATAATGAGAGCTTATTGTAAAGTGTTTCCTGTTGTTCTTTATAGCCTAATTCTTTTGCACTTTAATCTGTTTGAAAATTTTACTTTATATATTTTTTGTGTATTGTATTATAGTATTTAAACATTCAGAGTTCTTTTTGTTATTACAAAGAGTTCTTAAACCTGTTATTGACAACACTTTTTTTTGCAACTTATTTCAATATCGTGAAAATACCGTAAACCGTGATAAAAGCTTCAGCAATTAATCGCAACATGAAAATTTGATACCGTCATCATATGTCCAGACACAACAAGGTTTATTAGGCTGCTGTCACTTTAAGACCTGATGCACATTTTCTCACAACTCTTGGTGTTCATTTACAGTTTTCTTCAATTTCTAACATCTTTTTGTCCAATCTGTATCACATTTTCAAAACTCTAAACACATTTAGCAGAACATCCGTCTGTTGTGGCCACACCATTAACACAATTCATGCCATTTTCACATGCAGTCAATTAACACGTTTCTAAAAGGCTTATATTTTCTTTTCATAAAGCCCAATACCAAAATCATGGATCTTTCTGATCTTATTTAAAAATGCTCAAACACAGCAGGTCAGAAATGAAGACCTCAACTTCTGCAACAACCGCAGCTCAAACATATTTAACAAAAATATACTAAAAATGTTCAACTGATAAACATTTTTAATTAGCAGATCACTGAAATATTGAGAAATTCAAGGATCCAATCTCAGTTGGAGGCATAGTCAGGAGGATTGTGTGCTGGATTGAGCATCTCTATGGTTTCTCTTACACATGTGGATCCTATGAAAGCTTATTTCTGCCATGCATAGAAAATAAACAAAGGTATTTTTTCTCTCAATTCCTAGTTTATATCTCACAATTATGAGAAAAAAAGTCAGAATTGTGAAACAAAAAGTCACAGTTACCTTTATATATATAAAAAAATCTGTGGTGGAAAAAAGCTTCCATAATAACCGAAGGTCATGTATGCTGGATTTGGTGTTGATCAACGGCAGCAAATTCATGTTTTCATTTCAGTAAAATTCTTTCAGTACAATGATCCACTACCACTGCTCTCTATATATGCAGAACATGCGGTCTGTGTAGGGCACTAGCAAGGGGACATCAACACCACACACCTCCAGACAGAGATTTCAACAGAGAGGACTGAAGCTCTGCAGAAGAGACTCATTTGACCAATCTGCCCTGAGCAATTCTGTTTCTTCTTCTTCTACTTTTCTACTGTACAGTACAGACTCGTTCACTTTTAGACTGTATGTTGCCAAGAATACATTCAACACTCAGCCGGAAATGAGTGGCTAACGTGAGCATTACTGCAGTAAAAGGAAAAGCAATGGATTCATGTTTTCTGCAGGTATAACTGACACAGTAATGCCGTTTTCATGATGCCATCATCTGATATTTTGACAGTCATTTCATTTTGATTGACTTTGTGTTCATGTTGGATAGAAGCTAGTGCTGGTGTTTGACAGAGCGACTCGGCTTTGAATCAGGTTTGCTGTGTTTAGACAGAGTTAGTATGTGTAGAAAAAGGTTTTTGGCATGTAGAGTTTGTATTTATATAACAAAACATGGTTTTGGGCAGAAAATAACTAATTGGCTAATTGTGTGATGTAGGAGTGTCGTGTGTCGAGTCACGTCATCTTTATTGATATAACGCTTCTTACGATGCAGATTGTGTCAAAGCAGCTTCACAGTGATGGAGGAACAGGATTTGGCTGCACAGCAGCTCTGGACAGCTTAAGTAAATTCAGTATTGATTCATTCCTTTGTGAAAATCATTAGTTAGTCATTTAGTTCATTTATCTAAACTCTGGAGTGCACAGTGATGTCATGGTCAGCTCCGCTCAGTTCTCATGCAAACACATCAAAACACTGCTGAATATCAAATACATCAAAAAGGGTGTAGTTACAAATTACAAATACACTGCTGTGTTAAGAGTTTAGAAAACATTCTTGAAGTATTGGTAAATGCTGTAAAACTGTAAGATTGTTTAACTCATTTAAGATTGCTAATGAAGTTTCTCACCAAAACAGGCATTTTGATATAATTTGGTGTCCTTCTGCCCGTTCAAGCATGAAAGAGAACTCAGTGTGTGTGTGTGTGTGTGTGTGTGTGTGTGTGTGTGTGTGTGTGTGTGTGTGTGTGTGTGTCAGACAGGAGATTCACAGATTGAGTTCTCTGTGTCTTGTCACACTTGAATGGTTTAAAAGCATTTGCGTGAACAAGAGATCATATAATACCAGCTAAAGGATGCCAGAAAAAGCAAATGCTGCATTAATTGTGTTAAATATTACAGTTTTGTTTCTCACAATCTCTACGACACATTTCTCAATACTGAGGTCACTTTATTAAAACTCTTCACACAGTTCTCTTAATCAGCATGTGAATTTCACATTCAAAATGCACTAAAATATCAAAACACATCATTCATGACTCAGATCAGCTCAGTCTTTCAGAACACTATTAAAGGTTTCATTCAACAAACAATGACCTAAAAACACTAACAACAGGAACATTATACAACCATTTCTTCTGTAAAATGTCATTACAAAACAAGAATGACACTCGGAAGAGTTTGTCACACGGTCCATGTTTACATTACAGTACAAAATTATTCCTATAAATTTCAACTTTTGAATAGATGGTGATGAAACTGAAAGACTAACACTTGTGAATGTGTTCAACTACATCTAATAGTTTCATTCTTTAGATTCAGAATATATTTCATACGGGATTACTGTAGAAATAGTTCAGTCGTACTGCGTTAGGTTTTGAACCGAAGATTAACGGTTTTGAAAAGAGTATGTAAACATGAGATTGGCATATAGTACATGAGGTTTAGGAGGTGTTTACGTGAGAAAAGAAGTTGTGAAAAAATGAAAGATGTCGTCATTGAATGCATTTTGAGCCAAAGCGGTGATGAATGATCCTCAGTCGCGCTCGTATCGAATCGATGTCGATCACTGTGAAGAGAGTGTAGAAAAACTGACCCAAGTGTTGAGAAATGTGTCAGCGATGGTGAAAACTATAAACTAAAAAATGAATCACAAAATGAACACGTTAATTTTTAAAAAGTGCAAATATACACAAATTAGCCCAAAAGCTAGTTTTCATTTAGTTGTACAGTTAAACAACATGTTATACAAAAATACAGAATAACATACAATATACAAAACCATACAAACAATATAAAAAAGACAAAGTATCGTTATGGGTTAACTAATACTAATAAAAAGAAGCAACAGCGATGTTCACATTGTTGATTATGAAGAAGACATTTCGTAAAAGTTTTCCTGAAATTAGTTGATTGTGGACAGAATTACTGATGTGATGCTCTGAATGAAAAACAGCTCGACTAAACGAAGTTTCCTGTGTGGGATTATAAAGTCAGAGGAGGTGGAGCTCAACCACACATGATCTCATGAACTTATTATAATTTACTGAGCTTTTCCCAGCTGAGCAAGTTATACTTATTTAAAGCTAACAATGGTGAAAACTAAATTGTTTTGGAATGTGTATTAGACTATCTGGTCAAACAATAAGTGAAATGAGGGAAAAATCATTGAGTGAAAATATATCTTTGCAGCCTCGTTTGTTAAAGAATTTCTAATTTAGAAAATTAGAAACAAGACAGGAGTCCAAATGAACCCTGGGTATTTACATCCTGAAACTACTTGTAATCTCTGCCGAAATGAAAATATCCTGCCTTTTATCAACACTTTATCCTCTAGAAAAGAGCATTCAGACTGTTTTTGACACATTTAATGTCAGATAACACTGATTGAGGATGTGCTTTTACCATCACATCTGTCAACTTGTTTCGACCTCTTCTGCATTTTTACCAAGTGTGAAAATGACTGTATCGTCGGCATACATTAGGATATTACATTGCTGACACCATGGGTAAATCATTAATACACATGCTAAAAAGAATTGGGCCCAATATAGAGCCCTGTGGGACACAGTGACTTAGTTAAAAGTTGGTTAAATTTAAAAACTCTTTTGAAATTAAAATGTATTAATTTATGCAAAAGGATGTCATGATGGACAGTGTCAAAAGCTTTCTGTAAATCAAGAAATACAGCCTTATCCATTAATGCCTAAAGTAGCATGAAGCAGATTCTGTCGAGTGATTTTCCCCAAATCTAAAAGAACTGTTATTAAGATGATCAATGATTTGTTTAGCAAACCAGTTTTTTTAAAAACCTAATGAGCCTTTTTTTCACTTTTTTTCTCAAATGACAAAAAACAAACAAACAACAAAACTAATGAAAACACTGAAACCGTACCAGAGATTGCTGCTTAAGTTCAGTTCAGTTCCTTCTTTCTTTCATTTGATTTCACAAACTTTAAAGAGTCCTTGATTCACAATACATCTCAACACAAATGAAGTATTAAATCTCAACAAACGAGAAAGAAGAAGAACAAACAACAAAAAAAATCCAACTAGTGATTATCTCGTTCGGTGTAGGCCTATGCATGTGAGTGTGTGTGTGTGTGTGTGAGTGTGAGTGTGTGTGTGTGTGTGTGTGTGTGTGAGTGTGTGTGTGTGTGTGAGTGTGAGTGTGTGTGTGTGTGTGTGAGTGTGAGTGTGTGTGTGTGTGTGTGTGTGTGTGTGTGTGTGTGTGTGTGTGTGTGTGTGAGTGTGTGTGTGTGTGTGTGAGTGTGAGTGTGTGTGTGTGTGTGTGTGTGAGTGTGTGTGTGTGTGTGTGAGTGTGAGTGTGTGTGTGTGTGTGTGAGTGTGAGTGTGTGTGTGTGTGTGTGTGTGAGTGTGTGTGTGTGTGTGTGTGTGTGTGTGTGTGTGTGTGTGTGAGTGTGAGTGTGTGTGTGTGTGTGTGTGTGTGAGTGTGTGTGTGTGTGTGTGTGTGTGTGAGTGTGTGTGTGTGTGTGTGTGTGTGAGTGTGTGTGTGTGTGAGTGTGTGTGTGAGTGTGTGTGTGAGTGTGTGTGTGTGTGTGAGTGTGTGTGTGTGTGTGTGTGTGTGTGTGTGTATGTGTGTGTGTGTGAGTGTGTGTGTGTGTGTGTGTGAGTGTGTGTGTGTGTGATGGCTGCGGCGCGGCCACACTGCTGCACAGGTTTGGAGATTTGACAAGTTCGTCTGCTGCTTCGTTCCCTTTCACCCCCACAGGAATATTACCCTCACCCTTTTCTGATGTAACGTATATAACTTGCAGGATTTCCTCTACTAAATCTAGTGTCAGACGGCTGTTCTTCAGTGCACATGAGATCTGGAGTCTGAACATACTCACACCGGCCTCGCTTATCCTTATCTTAATGCCATCATTATTGCACTTAAGTAAAATACTGATAACTTATTTGAGATCCTAACCTTTCTGGACAAACGCTACTGATTCACTATCTGGGTTTTGATGCATCCCTATATCCTTGTGTTTTATGTCCACACTTTAACCACAGGTATTCCCTTACCTGGATTTCCTCGAGTTCACTCTGTCCTTCTTTTTGTCTATGCTGCAGCATCCTTAAACCAACTGAAGGCTGTGGAAAAATCCACAGAGGAACTGCTGATAAAGCATATACTATGACTCCATAGTCCGTTACTGATCTGATTAAATATGCAAATTTTCGCCGCTAGATGTCGCTTATTCAAAATAAAGGCGCAGCTTGATGACACCTTGATTTCGCAGAGTCATGGGAGTTGTTGTCTTTTGGTGTTTAATGGTCTCTACAAAATAAAAACGTAAATCGAGGGTAACGTGGGCATGACGTCTCTGATAGGTGACGCACGGTCCGTGTCCTGGTTAAAATGGCTTATTTCTCTGGATTTAAACATTCTTGGAAACATCTGGGATAATGTAAGTACACAAGTCAACAAAATATATAACATTGTTCTAGTGGTTTCTGGATATTTTAATCCAAAATCGTACATGTTGTGCCTTTAATGTTATCCTGTGTCCCACACATCTCATTATATTCTGCCCTCTTTTACTCTTCCTTCTTCTCAATCTGCCCTTTCCACGTGAGTCTGCTGTCTAACCAGATTCCAGGGAATCTTATTCTGGATACCCATTCTAGATTGTGATTATACAACTTTAATTTGATTTCATCATCTATTCTTTATTAGTGAAAAAGTTTACCTGAGTGTTTTCCACGGAGAATTCCTCAACTTCTTTTGAAGCATTTTGCGTTCTCCGCACAACATACTTTATATTCCCTCCTCAGTACCACAGAGATCCTCTGCAAACGAGATCTGCAAATATTTTTACCCACCCTCATAAATCATGATAATAAAAAGCGATGGACCAATGACAGTCCCCCGAGGAGCTCCACTCTCTATCATGAAGATATACACTCTCCTTAATTGATCCTTCTTCCCGAAATTCTTTAATCCAATTATACATTCTCCCTCCTATCCAAATGTTTTCAAATTTGAGCAGCAACCCATACGCCTTTTCAATGTCAAAGAACACTCTCTTTATGAACCAACAGCATACTGTCCATCATTCCTCATCCCCCTAAATCTGCTCGGATTCAGTGAAAACTTCTTCCCTTTTTATTCTTTTCATTCTTCAACTATCTTGTCCATTTACATCCACTGCTGTCCCACACCTGAGTATCTCCACACCAGATAACTCTCTCATCAGCTTGTCCTTCATTAAATCCTAATCTCTTGCATGAGTTATAACATACTTCTTTCCATGGTCCCATATTTCAACTACTACATACCCATCTGTTTTTCCTATTCCTACTTTATCTTTTATTTGATTTATATGACCTTTGAACTCCGACCCATTAGCCAAAAGGCTCCTTGCATCCACTGCCGAATTAAAGCATTAGTTCTGATAATTTACTCTCCTCCATGTCATCCAAGATGTTCATGTCTTTCTTTCTTCAGTGGAAAAGAAATGAAGGTTTTTGAGGAAATCATTCCAGGATTTTTCTCCATATAGTGGACTTCACTGGGGTTCAACGGGTTGAAGGTCCAAATGTCAGTTTCAGTGCAGCTTCAAAGAGCTCTACATGATCCCAGACGAGGAATAAGAGTCTCATCCAGAGAAACCATCAGACATTTACTAAAAAAATAAACATTATATACTTTTTAACCACAAATGCTCGTCTTGCACTGCTCTGTGATGCTCCACGCATGACGTAATCATGTTGGAAAGGTCACGCATGACGTAATCATGTTGGAAAGGTCACGCGTGACGTAGGCGGAAGAACAGATCCAGTGTTTACAAAGCGAACGTCAAAGACTAAGTCAAAAACTTTTTACAAAAAAAGGTAAAAATGATGTTGGACGATTTTGAAGTTGGAGGAGAAAATGAGATGTTTTTCGACCTACCGCGGTTCTTCTTCCTACGTCACGCGTGACCTTTCCAACATGATTACGTCATGTGTTACAGTTTTTTCTGTAAAGGTTTGATTAGTTATTTCTAAATCTGAATTAAATAATAAATCTTCCCAGTTCATTTTTTTTAGCTTTACTTTTTTGCTTATTTTTTGTAAATCACTTGATAGTTAATTTTCTGAATTTGGACCCCATGTGTGTGTGTGTGTGTGTGTGTGTGTGTGTGTGTGTGTGTTGATTAGAAATTTGTGTAAGCTTTTGTTTAAAAATGTAAAAACAGTAATATTGTGAAATAAGTGTAAAGTAAAGTAGCTGTTTTAGGCTCCTGGTTTATTCTCAGGCCTTACAGATGTCACCAGGGAAGTAGAAACATGTTCTTGACCTGCTATCAGCAGCTTTGCATATTATTGGCCCGAGGTCATGCCGCTCGGTGTTGGAGTCAATAGGTCTTGTGTTTGGAGAGCTCTCGTTCAGATCAGCGGCACAACAATCGCTCATATCAACACTTATGTAGGTCACGCCTGTGATTGTTAGGCTGTTATGCAGTCGTGTCAGTAGTACAATATGCATCTCTTGACCTGATTCAGCGATTCACACGCGATTCAAAGTCCTCGACTGTGACCGGGAGGAGTTAAAAGTTAACAGCCGTGCCTTTAGTCTGACTGAGATCAAGACAGACCACACTGTGTGCTGGCATAACAGACTGACATGTGGTGAAGTTAAATACAACGTCCCTGTAACGCTTGAGATAAACTTCCCTTTTTCGTGCAGAAACGCTTCTGTGAAATTCTGTATTGATGGCATAAACTACCTTATGAGTGGGCAAAATGCAGGTCTGTTGTAGAGTATAATATATCACTTAAACAAGCACTTCTTCACACTGAGTTGTTGTTTATGATCTCAGTAGGCCGTGATCCGCAGGAGTCGAGTGTCCATCCGTCCGTCCGTGTTTAATAAGCACGTTCTCCTAACCTTTAAAAAGCTCCGACTCTCTTGACCCGCTTGTCTTTGGACTGTGGGATAAAGCAGAGGAGAGATGAACGTTCGCCTGCATCTCTGCTGTCCTGGGCTTCTGAAGGTCAGAGGGTTTCCAGCCTCTCACCTGCCCTGGTATAATTATTAATAATCTAAGATTGCAGCCGTGTTACAGTGGATGAACATCAGGAGTGGGATGGCATCTGTTTGAATTTTATTTTGAAAAGCGATAAACCACAGCGCTGAGCACTCGATAAACACATTCCTGAGCCGGATCGCCACTCCTTAAACAAGCCAAAGACAGACAAACAAGCTGCATCTTCTGCATTGACTCCGATCCTGCCGCGAGCTCTTCCTTAAACGCCTCGAATGCCATAGTGGAAAATCACGCGCCAGTATCGCTCGCAGAATCAGATACATGATATCAGAGTTTTTGCTTGATATGCAACAGGTCTTTTTGATAGATTTTGGATGTTTCATCAGGCTTTTTTCAGGTAAACACATTAACAAAACCTAATTTAACTCTTTCCCTGCCAGTGTTTTTCCCCCAAAAAGTTCCCAGCCAGCACCAGCATTTTAGGTCATTTTCACAAAACTTTCATGGCCCCTAGAATATTTTGTTGTATGAATATCTGAGCATGCAGCATATCAAAAGAAAGGGGAAAAAAATGTCTAACCAAAGCTGGAAATTTTTCCCCGAGGCTAGCATATTTTCCCAATTATTTTCGATGAAAGCGCTGTATTTTTAACACGCCAGTAACTGGCCAGTTTCACGCTGAGTCCTCTGCATTTTTTCCCGGTCGCCAAGAATGTCCAAGTTTGGGTAAAACACAGCACTCATCATTGTCACTTTTTACCCAGCCATCCAATCACGGTGCAGGAGAGGCGGGACAAATACCACACTGACCAATCATCACATTCTGCTTGTACAATGATAACAACCACACCTCTTCATCCAAAATGAATGCCAGCGCAAGTGCGTTGCACTGTCTCGACATTAATATTTTCAGAAGCAAACTATCTGTGAAATCACATACTAGTGACCGTTCCATTAGTGGTGTACATGTGAATATCGCGATATTATGTTTGCGATACTGTATTGATTCTCAAAAACACTGCATAGATGTTTATTTATTTATTTACATCAGTTTAAACCTAACCGCTAGATGGCAGTGTTATCTCAGAACGTAAACTGACGCGGCAAAGAGCAAGGTGCGTGCATCGCTAGCGTTAGCATTAGCAAACCCAGCTCACAACACGATATAATTATTCCGCTCCCGCCACGGCGTACAGAACTCATTTTGGCTTCTACTATAAAGAAACCACTAAGGAGATCGACAATAAAATCCTAAACTCGGGAAACGCATTGAATCTGAGAGCTCGCTTAACATCCCGTCGCCATCCGTGCTGCTGAGAGGCAATTCTGCACGCTTTCCTCTCAATAACAAAATAAACACAACAAAAATGTTTATTTAAATAACACTTTATACAATAGACTGCTTCAAATCAAGCAGCTTTACAGTTTTAAATATGACTTAGATTACTTAGATTGCACAAAATAGTGATTAGAGATATAAATGCAAATTATACTGTATCGATTAAATACAATTTTTCTGTTTTTTTTGTCAGGTTTAGGGTATATGGTTGTGTGTTCTTTAAGACAGTTTTTTTTAATAATTAAATCCTCTTACTGAAAAAACAAGAAATATCGCAATATATCACAATATATGGTATAGTAACCGCTGTATCGTGATAAGTATCGTATCTCCAGATTCTCTGTGGACATCCTGTATTATAGCACATATAGCTTCTGAACTAAAAAACCCTGTTGCACAAGGTGTTTTCAGCAGGATAAAAACTCACACGCTGATGATCACGTTATTTGATCAGCAATCTTTTATCGCTTGTTTCGTCTGTGTTTTGATCTGGAGGTTCTGTACTCTTACAGAAGATGTGTAATAGCGCCCCCCTACCGTATAACAGTGAAGACACGGATTGACGGAAGATTCCGCCAGTGACGGGAAACGAGTTGAGCCCAAAGTATAGTTCACTTGTTACGCGTACGCGATGGTCAGCGTACAGTGATGTGAATTTGTCATCAGAAGATGTTTGAAAACACGCGTACTTGTACATGCATGTCACACATGCACATGTAATTGTTTTTGGAGTAATTAGTTTATCTACAAGGTGGCGACCGTGCCCTGGGGCGTCGATTCACAAGGTATTCAAACTGCATTAACAGAACAGACCAGAACGCATGCGAGCTACAGCGATGATGGAGGTCTACAGAGACGAGAGGTTATGAAGTACCCTCATTTCTATAACTCCAGCATGAAAGAATACAAATGTATTTACATGGATTATAACTCGTAAAGAGAGAGAGATTGCTCAAAACTGGGCACGCGTCGAACGCCCGTGTACGAGTACGAGTCAAATGAAGTGTGCACACACTAGTGAACCAATCGCCCTGGGCTTTAATGTGTTTGAACAATTGATTTGTCCAATGTATCTGAATTTGACAAAATTGAAAACATCTGATCTTTTGGGAGCAAGTAAAAAAAAAGCAAAGAAAAGAAATAAAATACAGCGAGTTGAGATTTATGTTACAGTGCAGCAGACGTTTCTTTATCCCGGCCTCGGATGTTGTGACTCGTAATGAAACCAGGCATGTTCAGGAGCCGTTCCTCTTCTGGAGTTGAGTTTCATACCGGTTCTTCAGTCCTGCTGTAATCATAAGCGGGCATGTCGGCTGTTGGTCCGTTGCCAAGCTAAACAATGAATTCTGTAGTTGGAGTAAATGACTAGAACCTGAAAGACTGCTTTAGCTTCCGTGTTTATTATCAAAGCATCAAGCCTTGCCGAAGAATGAGCAGATGCTCTACACTGTTAATGATCATTCGGCACCTTTTAATTCTGTGTTTCTTTGTAAGGGTTTGTGAAGTTTACTAGCAATTTATGAGTAAATCCTACACCCACTCCTTTCCAGTGGATTAATATTAATTATTTCTGTTGAACTGCAGCGTCAGTTTTGATTTGATTGGCTCTTGAAAAGCATGTTTTGGTCATGTTTCCTCACGCTTTGCACTGTGTTTTCATTATAACTAAAGAAATTTCCACACGTTACATAAGCCTCGTCTTCGTGTAAATAAATCTTTGCATTGCTTTGAGGAACTTGTACACAGATCGCCATGTTATTAAAGTTATTCAGCTTTAAGTAATTTTGAGCCATCCGTACTTTGAGATCGTGTAAGCAAGATGTTAAAGAAGAGGGAGGAAAAACAGAATTGGGCTGTACAGTGAAATAGATTTGCATATCGTCAGGATAACTGTGGACATTAAAGCCATGCCGCCGGATGATCTGACCCAGAGGAAGTGTGTAGATTAAAAATAAAAGTGGACCAAGGACAGATCCTTGAGGCACTCCGCAGGTGACAGAACGAGATCTGAATGTCAATGCTCATGAACTGCTGCCTGTCTGAGAGATCTGAACGTATATGCAGGACAGTTTCTGTGACGATCGCAGACAAACAAGATGGAGTAGATGAAGTAGACTGCAAACGGTTTCAACGGACCCGGCCGTTCAAAGCAGATTTACAGAAGATGCTTGTTTCAGTTTTACAGTTGAGGAAGTGTCAGTCATCAGTCACAGATCACAGTAACGTCTATATGACGGTGACGTACAGATATAATACGTGATGTTAAAGGGATAGTTCACTCAAAGATGAAAACGCTGTCATCATTTAATCACCCTCAAGTTTCTTCAATTTCTTTCTTCTGCTGAACACAAAAGAAGATATTTTGAAGAATGTCAGAAACCAGTTGATGGTCTCCATTGAAAAAGATAGTCATGGTGCCCCACAACTGTTTGATTACCCACATTCTTCAACATATCTTCCTTTGGGATCCACAGAAGAAAGAAATTGGTTTGAAACAACTTGAGGGTGATTAAATGATGACAGAGTTTTCATTTTTGAGTGAACTATCACTTTAACATCACATCAGTCCATCAGACATGATGAATGTGTTATGCAGCGATTACTGTAATGATTACGATATAAGGGTAATGTTGCGATATGTCGGCCGTGTCTTCTGTCTGCTGATGGACACACATCACTGCTGTCAGATACCATCATTTATTTACACTCCACACTAAACACAGAGCTGGAGGATAGTGTAGATCATCACCATCTTCTACTAATGCTTGACAAAGGCACTGTTTCACTGATTCAGGCTATGATCATTTTGTTGTCCATAAATAATAGCAATAATAATAAGTGGAATAAGGTGAACAACCGGCTCTGCATGTTTTAACATGTTTGTTTGCAATAAGCGCACACCGTTTCAGTATTAATTGTGTGAAAATTCAGTCCTTCAGTTGTGGCATCACGTCCTCAGAATGTGTTTGTGTTCTTGATCAGCAAAAACTCGACAATCAGTGTCAGCGAGGAGCTGGAGATGGACGTGTGGAAAAACAGCAATTAAGGCAGATATCTACAGAGCGCCGCACATGACATGCAAGAAAAAACATTTAATCGTTCCCTCGATTTACTAATTCATGCGCACGGTTTAGTAAATCGAGGGAATGATTTAGCCTACGATTTTTCTCCTGCATGTCATGTCTGGGGCCCGTAAATATCACTTGAGGAACTTTTACTGTGCTCAATATTCTCCAATATGATTATATTGTGTATATTTGATAGATGAGCCGTAGCAAATCAACCGCTTTATTCCAGAGTTGTTTCAAATGTCGTTTCCGCCACAGAACGACACAAACATGTCACGTGCGATGTGCTGGAAATGACTTTGTTTGTTTAGTAAAACAACAGTTTGCACACAAATAATAAATGAATTAAAATAGTAATTGTTTGTTGACTGTTATTATTATATTTTAAAGGGGTGGGAAAAAAGAGCTCGATTTATTTGGGGTTTGATCATTCCTGTCACATTTTGGTTTAGTTTTAGTCTGTTTTCATGGACTTTTAGTTTGTATTTCCTGTTCAGTTCCTGTTTCCCTTGTGCTGATAGTTTCTGATTATGTTCTTCACCTGTGTCTTGTTTGGTTGTTCTGGTGTTTCTGTCTGGAGTTGTTGTTGTTGTGTCTGTTGGAAGCTGTGCTGAATCTGTGTGTGTGATGAACGCTGCTCGTCTGAGCTCGTGTCTGAGATCCGTGCGGCGCGTCAGTGTGACTGCAGGCGCTGCAGCGGAAGGGAAGGGTCGCCTCAACGGTTTCTCACCACATCCTTCCAGACGCAGCCAACTCCTGCAGCGTTTCTGCTGCTCTTCTGTTCACGGACGGCTGTCGAGGTGTGTGTGGCTGTATCATAAATTTTGGGAAATACCAGCAGTCAGAAGAGGGCCGTTTCTGTCTTTGATAAGTTTTAGGGAGATACCCTGAGCTCGACTGACTCACTGAAGCGGTTGCAACACTTTTTTTTTTTTTTGTCACTGTACAATAGTGACTGAAAACACTCAGAGTATTTTTAATCCCTAGATCATGATAATGTGGCATAAAATCTACCAATGATTCATAGGAAATCATGTTTTGAAATGTGTTGTTGTCCTAAAATAACTGATGTGAATGTTGCGTAAGGAAGAGGAAACCTCCGGGGAAGTAAAATGCTAACCTTGGAGTTTTATCCACGACATATAAACGATATATACGGTTTGGAAAAGACCTAGAAATACGACATGACTGATGTTGTGAGATCAGCGGTCAGGACGGTACTTTTAGGTTTAGCGACAGGCGATGACAGAAGACAAACTATAAGCATGACAAACTTATTACTATAAGCAGTGCTTGTGTCAGGTGAAGGAAAGGTAAACATCAGTCATGAACAGCATGTGAAGATTGAAAACATGTTTGATTTTGTCTCTTTATGAGTGATTCTCAGTAAGATCAAGGATTCTGCCTTTAATTCCAGAAATGTTTAAATGTCTCACTATTTGATTTGTCTGTCGACGGACATCATTCATCACAGGACAATTACTGTCATTTTTCTAAAACTACAAATCTCATTTTTCACCACAGAATGCTATTAAATACACTGTTGTGATGTTGTGGAAATGACATTTGTCATTTTAGACAAAAATACAATTACTACAATCCTAAAGTCTGAGTTTTTAGTGTTTCTGGAAGAGTTTCTTCTGATCACGGCTGCATTTATTTGATCAAAAATACAGTAAAAATATGAAAATGTCATTAAATGTAAATCAGCTGTTTTCTATGTGAATATATAGTAAAGTGTAATTTATTCCTGTGATCAAAGCTGAATTTTCAGCATCATTACTCCAGTCTTCAGTGTCACATGATCCTTCAGAAATCATTCTGATGTGATGATTTGATGCTCGAGAAACATTTATGATTATTATCAATGTTGAAAACAGTCATATTTGTGTGGAAACTGTGATACATTTGATTTTTCAGGATTATTTGATGAATAGAAAGTTGTAAAAGAACAGCATTTATTTGAAATAGAGTCTTTTGTAACATTTTAAATGTCTTTACTGTCACTTTTGATCAGTTTAACCAATCCTTGGTGAATAAAAGTGTTCATTTCTTACTAAAACCTCGTTCTGACCCCAAACTTCTGAGCAGTATTAGTCTCCATTCATAATGACACAAAATCAGTTCTGTTCATGAATTTATTCTGATGATTTCTTCACACATCTCAAGCTCTTCTCTGACCATCATCATCATCATCATCACACAAGAAACAATGCTTTATGATTATTTCACTCTTTGTTTAGGTGATTTTTTAAAAAGTGTAAATTTAAAAAATATAAATTAATGTTTTAGAGATATTTTCATATTTTTTAGATTGAAAGTCAAGAAGAATAAATCAATAAAATCTAAGTTATTTAAAAGACGTGAAAGTAAATGATGAATGTAAAAAGAGTGTAGTCTGTATTAAAAACTGCTGAATGTTCAGGATACGAACATGTGGGACCAAACAATCCTGTGAAATGTGTCAAATAAGCAGATGATTAAGTTCCTCTTTCGCTGAAGCGTACAGTTGGAAGGACAGAGAGAGAGATTCACATCCACTGAAACTGTGATCCAGAGCTGAAATAAAGCTACACACCTGAACATTTAACATTTAACACGAATGAACTAGTCAAATTAGGAATTATAATTTAACATTTAAAAAGTGTTTTTGCTGTTTTCAATGGTTTATTGAAATGCTGTTTAGGGTTAATATTCATCATGTTTCTCGGGGTCTATATCCAGCGTTATCATAACAGTGTATAAATAAAACATTAATGTGTGTGTGTGTGTGTGTGTGTGTGTTATATGCATACTTTGAATACGCTGTAGTCGTGTCAGAGGTGTCAGACTTTCCTGACTGACTCATGTTCATATGATTGACAGATGAATGAATCTGCTGCGAGTGTTTTTGTGTGTTTGTTTTTCATGTTTTATGCTTGATTTGGCTGGTGGTTTGTGAGCGCATAGTGTTTTTGGCTTATCTCTCTCTTAGTGAAAAATAAATATACTTCATTACGGTAACACTTTCTATGATGCCTGTATTTATAATGCATCATAAGGGTATTCTTAATGCATTATAATCAACCTTATCATGTGTTGTGTCATCTCATGAAACTACAAAAACAAAGTCTTCTTTTAAACATCTGAAAAGCTTTATAATGTGGTCATAATATTTATAAGTGCTCTCTGTCTGCTTTTAGTAACGTAACAAAAGTTGAGTCTTCTTTTAAACAGCCATAAGATATCATGAAGTAGTTATAAGACTTTTGCTTTGAACATTTCTATTACAATATTTAGAAAGTAAATAAAATGTGTTCCATATGTTAAATCAACAAAACAACATTGTACTGTTTTAAATGTAAAAGAGTTTCCAGTGAGCTTAAAGAATAAAAACTCTGTCATCATTTACTCACCCTCAGGTTGATCCAAACCTGTACGAGTTTCTTTCTTCTGCTGAACACAAAGAAGATATTGAATACGAACATTGATAATCTAACTATGAAAGTCAATGGCTGTTTGGTTACCAACATTCTTCAGAATATCTTCTTTTGTGTTCAGCAGAAGAAAGAAACTCGTACAGGTTTGGAAAGGTGAGTGAGTGATGGCAGAGTTTTTATTTTGGGTGAACTGTTCCTTTAAACTAGATCAGCCTCAAATTAACATTAGCCTCATAGGAAACCCTCAAATGTATACAAAGTAAGAGTGAACCTCTGAAAGAGCCGAGAACCGCCTGATACATGACATTAGAAAGTACAGCTAACATGAATGTGGTTAACCAGACTGTCAAACAACATATTTTTGTGCACCTCAAACTGTATAATACTGTTTATATTGTATATTTAAATGTATCACAGCTTATCACTATAATATATAAATAACAACAACAGTTAGCTACACACACTTTAACACTAGTTATCAGCTGAAAATGTTTGTTAAAGTGATTGACCTTCTGATTTCTAGTTACTTTCTGGATATGTAAATATTAAGCTGCCTATTAAATCTACATGCTTTTTTTTAGTATTTCTATAAAGGTATTAAATTCGGTAAAATCCTTGTATTATTACAGTTTTTGTCACTTTACTTTAGGCAGTAAAACACTCATAAGATGAAGTATGATACTGTGCAGATCTGAAGTGAACACTGTCAAGATATGAAACTATAGGATATATAATCCATTATAACCATATAAATGATGCTCATTGTGTGTTATAAATCATCATATTCTTAATAGTTATAACCACAAATAGTTGAGTATTACTGCTGTTACGATTATTCATGAGATGATACAACACATTACAAGGTTGTTTATAAGGCATTATGTGTGTATTATATGTACAATGCTGTACTAATACACTTCCCTCATTAACGCTCATTTAGTGTCCCGCTGCACTGAACCGTGGACTGCAGCTGTCAAAATATTATGAATTATTAAACAAATTATTAACATTATCCTGACCAGTCCTCAAAAATGACACAAAAAGTTAAAATGTCAAATAAATTCAGAAACATTAACAGCATGAATAATAACAACGTAAAATATGAACACTTTCGTTTTGAGGCTGTTTTGCATTTATTTTCACTCAACACTTACTGCGCCTATATTGAGACTTTTCTGGAAAAATCTGTTTGCTTATAGTATAACTCATAACAGTATAGAAATAACACAAAGTTTTTGAGTTGTGTAAATCTGTGTGGAGGTGGTAAACCGCTAGTGTGGCCGTGACCCGGGTTCGAATCCAGTCCGTAATGTGTCACTGTGCATTAATCTGTTCCCAGCGTCTCGCTGATGTGCTCGTGTGTAAAAGTTTTTAAAATAAAGATTACTGTATTATGTTACACTGTAAAACTAAACAGTGAAATTAATTCAATGAAATGAGTTTGTTTCACTCAAATAATAATGAATGTTCATTGTACTTAATTGAAAAAACTCAAAATTTGATTGTAGTAAGCTGAACTTAATATGATTGAGTTGCAGCAGATTTCTAATTCCCAGCATGCTTTGCATCAGACTGTATAGATAAATGCTGAAATTAAAATGTTATTTTGTGTGTTTTTGCACAAGGGAGACACAAGTTAGTGTTTAATGTTGTGTTATTGTGTTTAAGTATCACTTAAAGTCAAGTCACCTTTATTTCTATAGCGCTTTATACATACAGATCGTTTCAGTGATGAACAGGAAAATAAAGATCAATGGTGCAAAGAGAATTCAACTAAAGAGTGACTGTTGAGTTCAGTGTAAAGATCATCAATTACTGATTTAGTTCATTTCTCTGTGCAGCAGCTCTGGAGAAGACAGTGATTTCGTTGTCCAGCTCGGTTCAGTTCTCATTGAATAGTGTCAGACAGATCACTAATATTGTTGAATATCAAGTGTCTCTGACTGATCAAACCAGAGGCGACAGCGACAAGGAACCAAACTCAAAATGGAGAAAAACAAACCATGGGAGAAACCAGGCTCAGTCACTCAGTTCTCCTCTGGCCAACAGCGAACAATGCGTGATTATGATTTGGGCAGCGTTACAGGTAAGAAATCAGGTCAGGGTTGGTAGCGTTCAAATATTCTTCCACTTCCTTCTGCTTGAAGATGGGATTCATCAGGCTGGAATGAAGCCGAAGCTGGTCTGGTTCTTGAGTCTCTGTTGAGGATCTGTGCCGATGGCTGTGGTGTCGATGAGGCCTAGCTGTCATTTCAGGGCTGCGTTGTGGTCGTGTCAAGGCGCCGGTCCTCAGTCTCAGCTGGACACGGCCCGGATCCGGTTGACTACGGTAAACCTCGGGATAAACAGAAAGACTAATATTAGCGTAGATGCCATTCTTCTTCTGATGTAACGAGTACATCTGGTGTTATAGGAAGTGTTCCCGGTTCCGGCTGACCTAATTTATGCAGCCTAATAATCCTTTAATGGATGTGAAAATATAAATTGATAATGTGTTATGTGTATGCCAGGTTAAAGAGATGCGTTTTTAGTCTAGATTTAAACTGACAGAGTGTGTCTGCATCCCGAACAATGCTAGGAAGATTGTTCCAGAGTTTAGGTGCCAAACAGGAGAAGGATCTACCGCCTGCGGTTGATTTTGATATTCTGGGTATTATCAGCTGGCCTGAATTCTGAGATCGCAATAAACGTGAAGGACTATAATGCATTAAGAGCTCGCTTAGGTACTGGGGAGCTAAACCATTTAGTGCTTTGTTAGTAATTAGCAAGATTTTAAAATCTATACGATGTTTAACAGGAAGCTAATGCAGTGTCTGAGTGCCGTCGTGATGTAAATTTTTACATAATGTCACACATATATCAGTATCGCGTGTCCGTCTGGCTGCTGGACTGGCTGGATGAGTCCAAGTGCTTTAATCGCTCTTCTGCCCTGACCTGACTAACGTGTGACAGAGAGATGACGAGAAACAGACAACAAGCAGCTGAAGACGAAGCTAATATAACAACACTGTAACCAGGATCAACGAATGCTTGGTCAAAGCGTTTATATAATCAACAGGGTGAGGCGTACAGAGACATCATCAGGGTTACAGCACGGCATTATGGGGGATGTGCCCAATGCGTTTCTTCAGCTGAGAATGAAGCATTTGATCATGAAGGCCACGACACATTAGTAAGCGTGTTAACTGTGTGTGTGATTTATTCAGAGTCTGTAGATCTTGTAACACTGAATGTGGCAGAAATGTCAGGTGAGATGATGAAACATGCAGAGCAGAGCACAGATTATGGCCATTATTGTGTCTGAACAGCAGGGAATAACAGGGCAAGGCGTTATATCACTATCACTGCTGTCTAACCACATGTAATTCTGTTCCTGTGTTCACTTCAGAGGGATTCATGACACACAAGGAAGAGTTCGCCTGAAAAATGAACCATTCTGTCATCATATACTCGCCCTCATGCTGTTCAAATCTGACTTTTTCTTCTGTGGAACTCAAAGACGTTCTGAAGAACCTTGAAAACAACGTTGGACGCCACTGACTTTCACTGTATGGACAGAAAACACTGAGATGTTCCTCACATGGTCCTCTCTTATGCTGCACAGAAGAAAGAAGGTCATACAGGTTAGAAAGACGAGAGAGAGAGTCAGTGTCTTACAGTTAGATCTGATCACGGTAGGAATGTTTAAGAGCGTTTAAGGCTTTAAAATGAGTTCTTCTGGCGTACAACATCTGATAAAATCACTGCGACGTCGGAGGTTTAGTCCCTGGTATGCTGTCTTACGAGTCTAAAGCTGTCTGCAGTGACAGAATATATTTCTTTAGCATGAAAACAACCAATCTTCTGATCCACTTTGGGAAAGCGATTCCCTGGAGTCACTGGACACACGGTCCGTATATCACAGATTCCCTGCCATCCAAACTCATGTGGAACACGTGCAGAATATCAGCCGTTCTTCCCAGAACACCCCAGTTTTCTTACCCTGCTTCGCCTCGGTGTGACCAGTGAGTTTGAGGAAACGCCTCGCTTGAAGTTTTAATCACGCTTCCTCTTTTCCTTTATGTTTCAGAGGAGATTTTACAGAGGGAGATGAAGCCTTCTGATCTCTGAAGAGCAGCTGAAGAAACGACAGATGACCAGCCGAAACTCCTCTGATCCGTCCACTCGACTCTGACCATGAGTCTTCTTCACGTGGAGTAATTCTACTTGTTTAGTGTGCTTTTTATTGCGTTTACTTGATGCTTTCATCCGACGTGGGCTGATATATGAGTGGTGATTCTGATGTTCTTTATTCTCTTTCCAGAATACAGAAAAAAATGAATAAAATTACTTTTTGTTTTCACTGAATAATGACTGGAATTTTCTTAATTTCACCATAACAGAAATACAGTGATTTGATTGTGTTGAAATGAATGAAGCAGAATTACAGTGTAGTCATCATAAGCTGCAGTTATAAACTCATATTTTCTTTCTTCTGTAGAAAAGCAGGATTTTCCAAAGAACTGGTACTAAAATAGTCAGTGGGCTTTAAAAGTTTCAGGTGCCAAAAAGGACATAAACGTAAAAGTTCTTCTGAAACAACAAAAGATTGTTTTGTACAGTGAACAGAGCGAAATTTATTCTCAAATCAAGCCGTATACAGTATCGCCGCTACTGCCTACAGTAAAAACTGATGTTGTGAAATATTATTACAATATAAAAGAGCCCTTTTCTGTGTGAAAAATGTACTTTCATTTTATTTTTTATGTACTTTTCAGAAATAAACTTAAAATTGCACTTAAGTGTATTTTACTTATACTGACAGGAAAGTCGAAGTATATTTAGCCTATTCTTGTAGAGATATACTTCAAAGTATAATTAAATATTCTAAGTACACTTGGACTCTGTTTACTCTTTTGATTAAGGAGCCTATTAAATACTTTTAGTACAATGATATTAGTATACTTACTACATAAAGTATACTTTATAGGACAACAAAAGATATTAAAACAATGATTTAAATGTACTTTAAAGTGACACTTTTAATTTAACAAAAAGGTGTAAGTGTGTAAGCAGTCATGAGAGAGTCTCTATTGCACTTTAAGTGGCCTTTTATTTCATTAAGATTCAAGTTATCTAATATACAACAACCAGTGAAATGTAGGTCTGGCATACTGTAGACTGCAATAAAAAGAGAATACAGACAAATACTTTTTTAAATACAGAAGAAATAAAATACAAAAGATATTCACATATATATATTAAAATGACACTGGTAATGTGCAGAGAGTAGGCTAACAGTGTGCAGAGTAAGTGTACACTAGTGTTTCATGTCCATGTTTCAGAGTCTGATCTGAGGGAAGAAGATCCTCCTGAGGCTCTCCATTTTAGCCATCAGCTGCAGAAGTGTGCCAGACTAAACATTCCCAGGGTCTTTGAGGACAAGTTTATTCAAGTGTGATATTAGTGTACTTTTTTAAAGCTAAAAATAAGAAAGTATACTTTCAGTGTTATGTACTTCTCAGAAATATACTTAAAATTGCACTTAAGTATACTTAACATATACTGACAGAAAACTCTAAGTATATTTGTCCTGGTACTCTTTTGATCAAGATATACTTAAAAATATTATTAAGTATTCTAAGTACACTTGGCTTGTAGTAGTGTTACTGAATGAAACGTCGACCCAGGAAGAGTTAACAACTGTGAAGATTTGAGGTGTTGATAGACTCGATCTACTGCAACTGTGTTTAATCATCGCTCTGAAAGTCTTTGACAAAAACACGATTTTTTCAGCTTTTGCTTAAAATGTTGCTTTTTTTAAATGAAATTTATCCATATTCAAGTGTTGTAAGTAAAAGGATGCATGAAGCTACAATAAAATGTTTTTAAAAAGGAAAGAGTTAAAGTACAGTTAAAGGTATGTTTCAAGTGTAAAAAATTAATTCCTAAATAGGAACATAGTAGTATACTTAAAGTGCAAAAATAATATATAAATTGTAAAGTTCAGTTAAAGAAACCTTTACAAGTATACTTGCAGTATAAATCTATTAAACAAGTAGAGAGTACACTTCAAAGTGTCCCTTCATAAACTAAAGAAAATACTACAAGTATTAAAATAGTACACTACTAATATACTTACAGTATAAGTTCACTTGTAGAACAGATGCAGTACAAATGAGAAACATAGTTGTAAACTGGTTTACTACTGTTACACTTATAGTACAGATAAACAGATACTTTTATATACTAAAAAGTCTTGAAATAGTATACTTACAAGTTTACTACTAGTACATTGATAATAGTATACTTACTTCATAAAGGATACTTAAAGATGTACTTGAACATAACTTTAGTTTCATAAAACTTGAACTTTGTCGCAGCTGAAGTGAATGTCCTGAAGTTCTGGAGACGTTCAGCTGAGCTCAGCTCTCTGTGAAGGGCTTTACGACCCTGAGCTGTTTACTGTACCATGATGCAATGCAGTCAATATACTTTCTACAGCCCTGATATAGAACGTCTTCAGGATTCCAGGGGAAACCTTGAATTTTCCCAGTATTCTCAGATGGTTTCAGTCGTTGTCTGGCTTTTTTAGCTAGGGCTTGAATGTGTTGAGTCCAGGTCAGGTGCTCAGAGATGCTCACTGGGGTCCCGTCGAGGATAGTGGGTGCAGATCCTCCTGCTGAAGTCCATTCAGAGACCGTTTGATTGGCACCATGATGTCAGTCTCTCCACCTCATTATGTTTTTTTTAAAATGTATTTTTATAATATGAAGTACACAACAAGTGCACATTCAATACAATTAAGTGCACTTTTTCAGAGTCATGTGACCTGATTAAACCGCTGGAGTAACTTTGCGCTTCCCTTCTGTCCTTTTTGCAGCTTGAATCTGTTGAGACGCTGTTTGAAGATCATCTGTTGTGTTCTGCAGATCATTCAAAGTGCAAAATAATTTTTTTGGTGAACTATCCCTTTAAAATATGGAAGCTTGAATTAAAAAAAGGCACAGAATAAAAAAGATAATTGTGTCTTTTTTCTCGCAATTCCAATGTTATATCTCAAGATTCTGAGACAAACAGTCAGACTGGTGAGAAATAGATCAGAATTGTGAGATTAAAATGACGTTTTTACCTTTTTTTTCATGGAGGAAACAAGCTTCCATACTTTAAAGGAGAAACTGCACTGAAAATATTTGGTGCAGAAACGATTTTGACAATGACAAAAAAATGGCCAGTAACAGGTTGAATTAAACTCGTAATCTTTATCACAGTGTGCTTCAAGCCTTCTTCACAGGATAGATTCACGATGCACTTCTTCATGACTTTCTCGCTCAAGAAACCATGACCAACAGCAAATAAATTCATTTTGTTTTTTATTACAAATAAATATTTACATAATATGTACAGTGAAGAACCCCATCCCATACTCATACAAACAGCTTCATTTGTTATGTGGAATATGTGTGTGTGTGTGTATATTTAAATCTATCTGATAAACCCTGACATGAGCACATAACGGAACTTGAGCAATTCACATTACATGAGGTTACAAAGCTGTACAAGCAAAGCCACAATCCGTCACTGGGTTCAGCTGCAGGAGATCCTCGTGTTGGCGGAGCTCGTCTGTTTCCCGCATGACGGATCGCGTTCAGAGGAACACAGCAGATATCCAGAAGAATGAGCAAACGGCTGGGATGATCCCTGCCGAATGAGACTGAGGTATGAGGTTGAGTCTGTGGATTGAAGTTCATTGTCCATGAGAAAAAGATGTCCGTGAGACAGAGTCTGATGCTCTCAGAGAGGACATATGGTCGGTGTGAAGGTGCTGCTGTTCACCAGCTCTGTGTAGGTGCAGAGAGACTCCTCCGGGTTCAGTTCGGTGTATAGCCGTAACTCGAGCTCGTCTCCTGCAGCGACATGAGAAAGACACGTGAGTTTCTGCTCAGAAGACGAGCGAATGTCTGCATTAATGCACGTGCTGAAGCTCTTCTAACTGCTCGTGCAACATTTACCTGAACTTACACTCCACTGGCTCCCTGGACTCAAAGACTCTGATGTGCCTACTTCATTGGCCAGGAACCCCTTTGCAAAGGCACCGCTTTGTAGCCACTGTGAACTATCACGTTCCAATTGCCGTGAGATCTGCAAGAGCAAAACACAGAACTTGTAAGTGACTGGGTTTTGCTTGTTCTTTGATTACATCTGGGCCAATAGCAGGCACTTTGAGATAAAACGGGGTATTCCTGTCAATGAACAAGCACAGTAGACACAGAGCAGATCTGACACTCACCTCAATGATAGCTTCGTAATCCTCCAAGTCTGAGGGGAAAGATGAAGAGAACACGCAATCAGTACCAATTCAATTCAATTCAATTCAAGAAAATGTCTGACAGCAGACGTGAGCTCCTGTTACCTGTCGAATGCATCGGCGACACCTGGAACCGGCTGGTGTAAAGGCCGCTCGAACTGTCCGGGCCGACGACTTCCTCGCAGGCGGGAATATCTGAGGTGTCCATGGCGGGACTGGGAGAGTCTGCTGGAAGAACGAGAGACCCGATGAATACTCTGTGCTAGCTGAGCGTCTCACCTGTCACACTCACTACAGGAACGTCTCTTACTCAGGATGGTGCTGTCGATGGTGGGCTCCTGCATCTCGTCAGCGCGCGCTTCCTCCTTCTTGACGTGTGAAGGCAGAGCCTGAAGGACACAAACACATCTTCAGTGGGACTGTCAGCAGTTACACCTGCGCTCTACACCTGTATGCACACACTCGGCTCACCTTCGCCCGTCTCCGGCTGTCACGACCCCGGGGTCTCTTGTCTTTCTTCTTGCTCACGGCGGGCAGCATGCGGTAGACTCGCACCGCGCCGCAGCCTTTGTTGATGCTCTTGTCCTTCACCTCTTCGATGTCCGGCAGCGAGTTCATGGCACAGCGGAAATTGGCTTTCCAGGTTTTGGGGTCAGGTGTGGTAAATCCCTCCCTGAATTTACCTGAGGAGCAGAATTAGAGCGGAGTGAGCACATGTCCCGTCTGATCGTGTGTGTGTGTGTGTGTGTGTGTGTGTAAGTGTGTGTGTGTGTGTGTGTGTGTGTGTGTGTGTGTGAGTGTGTGTGTGTGTGAGTGTGTGTGTGCTCTCTCACCTGTGTGGATCGCCCACTGCTTGAACAGACACGCGTCTTTGTCCACCTCCCAGCCGTGACGAGCGGCGTGTTTCCATGGGATGGAGAACATTTTCTCCTCCTGAAAGCATTTGCAAATCCATGAGACCTCTGACCTCTGACACAGTTATCTAGATGGTTTAGTGTAGCGCTGCGTCTCTGCTTTACCTTGTTGACCCACACGAGTCCAGCGATGGTGTTGGAGTCGATCCGGCTCTCCAGCCAGGGGCGCATGCGCATTCTGGACACAGGCATGGTTTCTGTAGCGGGAGACAGAAGAATTATTTTCTCACATCTGCTGCGTGTGTGTGTGTGTGCGTGTGTGTGCGCGCGCACGAGTGAAGGGAGGCGTGTGGAAGAGTTCATGACCAGGAAACGAGCGGATTGATTTTACTCTGCAAAATTCTGAATATTTATTTTTTTGTACAATCTATGCAAAAGTAACTTTTGAGGCTTTGTCATTGTTTGCAACATTTTTGCAGATTCCCTTTAACTTGCATCAATTGCTAACAAATAAGAATCTAAATAAAGATCTAAGAATATAATATAATATAATATATTAAATTTTTTAGTAAATCCGCACCCCTAAACGCCTGCAGTGAAGTGTCTGATAAACAATTTCTATATTTTTTTCTAAATTTTACTAAGCAACTGCAATAAATGCATAAAACGTTTGAATAAAATGCAATAAAACATTTTCATAGACGCTTACAGTATAATCCGGTGTTGAATCCAAATCAGAGAAGTGCAAAAAAAAGTATCTCCTGTAAAGGCGTGAATCCACTCAGAACTACAGATCAAGTTTCGTCTACAGAAGCTCTCGTCGTTTACTGTACGGTAGGAAGGCGCGCGAGCGTTTATATAGCAAGCAGTGTGGTGTGTGGGGACTTTTCCCGTGAGCTGACATCGTCTTCAACAGTCTGCGCATGCGCACAGAGAGCCAGCCGCTCTAAACACAGCCATGCTGATTTCCGAGAAATCATGCTGTTATGAGATAGACGAACTACGTGCGGAAGACAATTGGATAAACATATACACACGCCCTCGACATACCACAACAGAATAAAACACACACACACACACACACACATTAAGACATTAATGTATTATTGCTACGGTTATCAACAATTAATTACCGCCGTTTACAGTGCACCTCATGGGCTGACATTTTTTTTACATAGAAATAAATAATTACATGCATCATATGTTGGCTCATTTATGCAAAGAATCCGTCCCCAGCAGCAACTCTTCGCGCTGTGAATGTGAAAAGCCTACATTTAACTACTCATAGACCTAACTTAAACTGTCTTCTTTCGACAGTTAAGTTTTATGAGTGTAGTTGTGTTAAACTCATTGTGGATGGAGTGTAAAGTGCAGAGTGCCGGGGTTAACTCAGTCCGGGACAGAAGTCAGTGGGTTTCCGGGAAACGCTGTTTGCGCCGGTAGAGGGCGCGAGCGCGCAGAAAAGCCTTACTGTAAGAGACTCGTTTCAAAGAAACAGCTTCAGCTCTGTGTGTTTTGAAATGTGACAGTTCAGGAATAGCGTGCGTGATCTCTGGAATTTTAGGTTTCGAGATGTCTGTCCATGCTCAAGGAATAAGATTGAGAAATAAGCCTAAAGCTAATGATCATTTCCTAATCATCGAATGCTGCTTTCGCTAAAACATGTTTTCTGTTTGTTTGCTTGTTAAATCTAGGATTGTGTTGTTTGTTGTCAGGGAATGTATGGCAGCTCAGGCTCAGCTCAGTTCATGCAAAATGAGTTACAACAGCAAGACGATCAGTGGACTCGAGATAATAAACTGCTTTAAAACATTTACTTTTACTTTTTTAAAACAAGTTGAATCGCAACGCTCGTGTCAGTCGTGCAGAACTAACGAAACTGTAATCAAAGAGAAATGTGTAGCCTACAGATAAACCCACAATGACAAGCTGATTAAATAAGGCAAACGCGTTGTAAAGTAAAGATGATGAATACACTAATGTGTGGTAATATGTGCGCGCTCCCTCTGCAGCTCAGCATGTGACGTAAGGGGGCGTGTCCCGCGGGGAGGAGGCGGTGTTTTCCTGCGGAGTTTCTGCTCCGTGAATTCCTGGGTTTTCCCGAGGATCGTCCAGTGATATTCCCCTCGAAACCCGAGACTCCGCCGTCACATATTAAAGCCTGTTGGAGTCTGTCGGATCCGATCAGTGTGATCATCCAACATGCTGAAACATGCTCTTTCCCTCTCTCTCATTTTGGAGGGTTTTATACAAACCACCATTGATGAAAAAATCAGGAGACCTACAATGGAGGATCCTGAAGGGGGCTGTTGCTGTTAATGCTTTTGTTTCGATTATTAACTGCCATGTTAATGAAGGTTGTGTTTTTTGTGGGTTAAGAGAAACAATTTTTCATTGTTTTCTTGAATGTATTAGGCTTAAGCCTCTTTTTGTATTGTTAAAACAATTGTTTTTAGGCTTTAAGGAAAGTTTTACCCGGCAGGATATACCCGCAATCAAAGATTTAAATGGCAGTTGATTAATTTTATGGTCGGCCAGGCAAAAATGGCCATATATATTTCAAGGAAAAACAGGATTAAAAGTATACATGGCCAAGATTGTGTATTGTTGTTTAAGGCATTTATTAGGTCTAGGATCTCAGTTGAGTTTAAATATTATAAAGAGATGCAGGATTTGGATACCTTTTTATTGCAGTGGTGTTTTAATGAGGTTTTTTGTACTGTGTTTGGGGGGGTTAATTTTTAGTCTTTTGTTGTGTTGATTGTTTTTGTGATAATGGTTTGATGTTTCTTTGTTATTGATGTAATAAAAGTATGGGTTAAAAATCTAAAAAATCTTTCCACCTCTCTCTCTACAGTGTTGTCATACTCTATTATAGCAGGTCGCATTTACTACGCAAAGAAATGACAATAATGAGATTACAAAAAGGCTGAGGTTTGCATTTCTGCCTAGTGATCACACATCTTACAGTTCTCACAATTAAGACACATTTCTTGAAAACTTCACCCATTTTCCCACAACATTAAACACAGAACCAAATCTTCAAACTATATTCACAAAACCCCTGACTCAAACAATCGCCTCTAACCCACTTCACCTGTAGTCTGCTCAAAATCAGACAGTTTTCAGATCAGACACACGTCAGTCATATAAACACTACAGATCATCCATGAGACTCTAAAATGGAGAACAGCATCCTGAGCATCCAGTTACAGAAATTATATTGTGTACAGTAATCAAAATTTGCAATTACATAAAAATAAAGTAATTGCAGCTAAGCTGAATATATTGTTTACTGTATGTTCTGCAAGTAGGCTATAGTATTGTACTGAATATTGTAAAGTACTGAATTTCAGTGTATTCAGCACTTGTATACTGTAATACAGTCGCCCAAAAGGTCAACGAGAACTCAATGAAAATCATGTTACAGTAGGCATACACTATATACAACTATAAAATCAAAGTGAATGAGAGATTCATTGTGTCTCAGCATCACGTCTTCATGCTGGTCCGGCCTCATCACAGGGAATGATGGGAAAAACCCTCTGCTGTGCCGGATCCGGCCTTGATGTTTCTCATCCTCATCCTGCTCTTACACATTGTCTTCCTCCTCTGCCTCTCAGAAGGTTTCCATCATTGTTATCATCATTCGGAGGATGTGTCAGCTGTGCTTTCTGATCTGGTTAGAAAAAACCCCAAAACACATTTTTTGAGATGTGAACAGATATGTAAGGGCTGCACATCACTGAAAACAGTAAATGTACTCATTAAGTTTATGCATATGTGGAAATTAGTTATTTTTGCATTTTTTAGAGCAATTTCAGTTTGAAAAGCAAAGTCAGAGCAACGATGATGTCACTGCGTAATACCGGCAAGATCCGGATGGTGATTGGCTGCCGGGGCTCCATCGGGGCTGACGTCAACCGTTTCTGAGCGCTTCTCTGCATTTATTCATCACAAACAGCTCATTAATTCTCAGCTAACTCAGTGATCTGAACACTTTGTGATTGTCCTAAACAGATGTACGTTTTCATTCATTTCACACAAACTGCAAATCATGTGAACCATTTTCTCAAAACACTACGCACAAAGTTCTCAAATGTTTTCATAATACTTCATACATTCAAAACTTTAATAAATCAGGAAAAAACTATCACAACTTTTTTTATTGGCTTTACACAATTCACAAACGTGTTGTCCAAACACAATAAACAAAACTCTAGAATTTGTCATATTATCAAATGTACATGAATGTTTTCAATGGGCCTCAAAATGATATCTGCTTGGTTAATAATACACTCAACACAGGAAATACAGCTTTCACAAACATTTACACATTTATCACAATTGCATTATGTAACAGGGAAAGTATGAAAGGGAAATTATACATAGAGAATAAGAATATGCAAGAGAAGGAGAAAATAGAGGTGTAAGTGTAAGTGTGGCGTGAGTAGAGGAAGGGTGTGATGGGAAGGGAAGGAAGAGTGGAACAGATAAGAGGAAGGTCATATGAGGAGAGAGGATGTAAAAAGGAGAGAGAAAGAGAAAAATTCAAATTAAAATATTTTGGCTTAATTTTATGTTTGAATAAAATAATCAGTTAATAATAATAATAAATAGCAGTTGTTTTAAAGCAGTTGAGATCATTGAAAACTTTTGCACAGCAAATTGAATTTAAGAGAAAAAAATGAAACTTGTTTAAACACATTGTTCATGACTCAAAAATATGCATTTCATCAGTTTTGAAAAAAAAACTTTTATGAAGCTTTATTTGTAAATGACCCATATTACCAAACCTGCTTTGTGAGTGTATTTGTACATCTACAGCTGAAAATGTTCTAAAATCATTAGACAATACACCTGTAGTTCTGATGTTAGTATTTACTTTAATAAATGCATTACTAGAAAAAATGCAGTGCTTTATTTTGCAGTGAAGTTGAACTGTTTGACTAAGATAAGAGTGTGTTTAGATCACCGTTAACTGTTTCGAGAGCAGTTACATGAATGTGTCAAATCGATTGAGAAAAACTGTAATCCAAGCACTGCTCTGTTGAGATGTCCATTCTTCTGCCTGTTCAACTGTGTTGATGTCCTACAGGCACATGTTTCCTCAGTAACACGAAAGTGCTGTTTGCATTTAGAGCTGCAGTTTGACTACAAACACATGAGAAATATCACTGTACCAAAACTGAACATGTAAGAACAGAGCGATGAGTTTAACAACACTCGTCACGTGGATAGATCATATACGGACTAAAGTAAGCGATTCAAGTTTTTATAGACATATTTCATATAATCTATTGCTCTAAACATGAACCAGCACCGTGTAAGCGCACATATTTCATCATGTCTTTTTCAAATTAAATATGTGCAAATAAGGACACTGACTCAGACTGATCATACATTATTCTGATAATCAGAAGACCGAAAATTCAAAACAGTGACTATGCCTTTATTGTTTCTGTGTTAAACTGACGTGTCGTCTGTTCAGAGACCAGTGCTCGTGTACGTGATGAAAATATTAGACCTTTTAAATGTTCTTCTGTGTCTGTCCTTTGTTTGTTGTCATAGGATTATATTTTTAAAACACATCAACACACACACAAACACACACACACAACATAGTCTTACACGCCAGTGAGATCAATTCATAACACTGTTACAAAAACCTGTTTTGGCAACCAGGAATCATTTTACAGCTCAATGTATATTACAATATTCCCATAACAGTTTCTCATCAGTCTTCTGACGAGACTTTCTCTCCCTCACCTAGGCAGTTCTGCAAAGGTAATAAAAGTGTAAGAAGTACTTTGCTACAAATCAGTTTGAGAGTTTTGAGTTTGAGGGTGTACAACAACTGGACATATAACCCTAACCTTCTCTCATCTGGACTGCTGGTGTACTGTAATTATACAGTATGTGTAAAAACCCTGCAGATGAGCCTGTAGACCAACTTCCCTCATGGTCATTCCTACACAAGAACATGGTCAGCTATAGTGCTTTGTATTTCATCAGGAACAAATGTCCTTTGACTACGTCTTTTCCTCTCCACTTCCTCCTCCTCCTCTTCCTCTTTGTCTCCCACCACTAGGATTAATTTTCTAATCACATTATCACATGTGGCCCTATTTATATTATCCTGAAATTCTGATTTGTGTGTCATCAGTTTTGCTACTTATATTAAGTGTTTTCTGAATGAGAACATGGTTAACCCTGTGTGAAATGAGAGCATTTTTGTGTGTTTTGCAGAAAACATTGAGAAAGTTGGAACAGTTGTAGAGTGCTAGCAATGGACCCTTCGCTAAGCCCCGCCCTCCTAAGTTACTGTTGCTACGCCTGTCAAGCTTTTGCGTCTGGCAAGTCATTTACAGTATGTAAGCACCAGTGTCAGACATTTTCAAGGAGATAATTAGTCATTTTTGGCGAACAGGTGAAATATCTGAGAGAGCAAGACAAAAGGGACTGCAGTGTGCATTCGAGGGATATATCCACGACATAATATGCAACTGATTAGAAAATAATTTGATCAAAATTGAAGCTAAAGCTCCGAGCGCGAGCAGCAGCCGCTTCATAATCTGACCATTCAAATGGGAAACACAATTTATTGAGGAAAAGCTTTGTTCATCCACAGCAGGTTAAGTGAAATTTGTGAAAATAACTTAATAATTATAAATCAAACAGCTTATCCATAAGTCTTGTGGAATAAACACAAGACATTAGCCTGACCGCTTTGCAATGATAACATTCTCCCGCTTTTCTCCCGCTTTTTTAATCATTTTATTTCACGTTCAAATATATGCATTATGAACAAAGAACCGTCATTATTTCCAAGCAATGATGTGCTGAGTTAGCTAGCTAGCTAACCTACTCGTCAGATTGTCCTACCTGGGCTTACTGCATATGCATACATCAATATTACATCATTGTTGTCATGATAAATAACACAAAATTACGGTATATGCATTATTGTAAGGGTAGATTTAGTGTTGGGGTAGGTGTAGATCAGTGGCGATTTCTTTAAGACTGCAAGGGAAGCTCGGCTTCCCTTATAATGTCACAAAATTAATGGTCAAATATGTAGGCTACTATTGTATTAAAATTTTATTGACTAAAAATGCGTTAGAAAACGTTCATCTCAAAGACGAGTTCGTTCAGAATCAGTTACATATAGCAGGTCGGCTGACTCGATTTCCTTCTCATACATTCCCGCAGCGTCACAGTGCATTTCCCTATTGAAGCCCAGCGTCCATTGACTTCAATGGGGCTGCTTTGAACGATTTTTTTCAGCGCTTCGAAACTAGACGGTCATTGGATAAACGCTGCGATTATGTCCCGCCCACGGACGCTCAGCGTCTCTGGGGGTGAATGGGGAGTGGGCTGGCTCGGACTCCGAGCTTCTGCGTGATGATTGGAGGGTCTGTCGAAAGACTGCATCTCCTTTTGACTGACAGCGATTCTGTACTATAAGGAATCACTGAAGCTATTCGCGCTCAGTCCCATCGCGGATTTCTCAAGTTCAGTCGAAATAAAAACTGCTGCAACCTATTTCTTTGATATTTGCTTGGCGAAATTGCTTGATTTTCATCATACATTTCACACAATTATACACCACATTCCTTGTTTCAGTTTTACAGAGTTTAATATTTTTTTTTTTTAGATCGTTCATTCATTCATTCCTTCATTCATTCATTCATTCATATAACGTTAGTAGGCTAGGCTAGCGTCGTGGGTGAAACTGCGCACGATGGCAGACGGTGCTAATATTGTCGACCTGATTGTGGCAACAATTGGAGCTACATCTGCAGGTGTAGAAAGGAGCTTCTCCTGTTTAAAGCGACTCAAGTCCTACACCCGAAACACAATGGGCCAAGGCCGTTTAAGCAGCCTAGCTCTGCTGGCCATTGAGAGGACACTGGTCAAGTCACTTGAAAAGACTCCTAGTTGGTACGACAGGGTCACAGACCATTTTCTTGAAAAGGAACGTAGGGCAGAATTTACTTTTAAATAAATAGACAATTTTATGATGTAGGCCGAAAATGAGCTTCCCCTCTCTGACAGACCAGTAGCCGCCACTGGTGTAGATGTTAATAAAGCCACAGACCACGTTAATATCACGCTGGAAGCACAACCTGATGGGTAACGTTAGCATTTTTCAGATTTTGCTAACGTTACCTACTGTTTCAATGGGAGGTAGCAAAATCTGACAGGGTAGCACAAATTGTCATAACACCGGCATTTCTCCCCTTGGGTTTTAGGTTTCGGGAAGGGAAAAAAAATTCCACCACCCCGTCCAAACCTTTAGGATACCGGGTATCAGGTTAAAACAATCCATAGGCACAACGCTTCGGCATGTTCCCTCGCTCGAAAGCTTGACAGACCTCCCGCGCCGGTTGCTAAACCACGATTGGCCTGTGGCGGTTTTCGGGCGTGGCTTAGCGAAGGGTCAATTGAGAAAAACTATATATTTTGTACAATTGGTTTGATCACATCATTAGAAACAAGCAGAGGTGGAAGTAACGAATTATAACTACTCATGTTACTGTAATTTAGGGATGGGCAGATTGATATGAAGTGTCGATACTCAAATTGAAATATCGGTTATTTTGTTTATTTAACAATACATTTAATGCATACAATATGCATTGAATTGGATAAATAACCTATGTTAGCGAATAATTGTGTAGTAGAACTTTTTTCCTGCTCATCTGAACACGCAAATGCTGCAAGTCAGAACCAATCAATCACAGAGAGCGTTCGCTCACTGCCGACACCATTCAAACAGGGCTGCGTTTAGGATCTTAAGAAACCATTGATGCTTTTGGGAAACGCAGCCCAGAACAATGCTTAACAAACATTCAAACAATGCTTAAATTGAACATTAAAAGTTCATATTGATGTTCTGTCAGAATACAAATGTTTCATTTTATGGGTGCAACAGCCTGTCATTGGCAGCTTATGAAAATGAACCATTAGTGACCATAGTTCAGCTAGGCATATAGTAGGCTTATTTGAAGATTTTACCATGGTGTAAACAAAAGTATAATCTAATAAACTGCAATTAAGGCATACTGAATGGTAAAATGCTTTTCAAATATAATGTTAAGTGGGTATCACAACCCATTTTACTCTTAGTAATTCAATAATTGAATAAATGTTAAAATCTATAAGTTTATATTAGAGGTATCGTATCGGTATCGATATCGGCGATATTGGCCTTGAAAGTATCGGTATCGTATCGAAAACAAAATAAGTGGTATCGGACATCCCTACTGTAATTAAGTAGCTTTTTCTGTCATGAGCCGGGTTTGATTCTCTCCTTTTTTCCCTCTGCCTTCATTGCCTATTGGTCTCAGCTGCTTGTCATTACTATTGCTGTCTCACCTGTTGCTCTTCTTCTCTGATTTTCTCTGCTATAGTGGGTATGCACGTGACGTCACCGTTGACCGTTATGACTGCGGTCACGCCCACTGAGTGGCACTAAGACTGAGCGGCAGCATTGGTTTTCAGCGTGAATGTCGCGAAAAACACACAAAACACATCCAAACAGGAAAGAGCTTTGTGACTGACTGTACAAATAGCTTTGACACAAAACCCGAGGTATATATTTAAAGACTGCAGAAAGCTACAGAAAAAGAAGCAAATGGATCACTGCAATTCACAAAAACAGCTGGACTCCAGCAGAGAAACATGGATTTGCAGTTATCAAATTGTTGGATTTTGAGGTAAAATCATACCGTATAAATTGAATTGTTATATATTGTGTTGACAACTCATCAATTAAATATTTTCCATCTTATATTATGCATAATTGGGTGTTTTTAAATAAACAACACTGACAGAAACTATACTACAAAACTAGCCTATATGTTTTAGGGCTGGACAATATGACGATATAACATCGTGATTACGCGGATTTAAACCTACCTATATTGTAGTTATATAAAATATTCACATATGCACATATAAATGTCAGGAAACACGACTCCTGGCTGAATGTCAATATCCATGGATTAGGTTTATTTGAGAAGTTGTAAGGAACACATTCAATTCCAACCTTTAGTTTTTCTCGCATTTTCGCAGTTTCCTCTATTAAATCCAGTCATGCAGCAGCTTCTTTTGCCACTCAGTCCAGCTGAGGGAAAGTGACGTCGATGCATACCCTCTATTTCTCTGTGCTGCTTTCCTTGTCTCTTTGTCGGATGATTAAATACCTGTTAATGGTATCAGTCTTTGTCCCAGTCACAGTAGCCGCCTTGTGATCCTTCTGAGCTCTCTAGTCCTCGGACCTGGTATCTTCCAACTGCCAGGCGTTGTTCTCTTCATCTACAACCCGAGGCGATTCCAGATCTGAGGTCGAGCTACTGTTCTCTGCGGACCATCGCCAGTGACTGCTTGTTTTCACCGTTGTGATTTCCAGCTGAGAGCCTTTGTGACGGTGCTTGGCAGGCTGCCCATGTTACACTGTTTGGACTGAGAATTAAAACGCTGTTAACTTGCTCTCTCGCCTCTGGGTCTTCTGCGTCATTACATTTTCGGGTTTTTGTACTTTTTTGAGTACATTTTTTAATCTGTAATTTTACTTGTACTTAAAGGATTAGTTCACTTTCAAATTAAAATTTCCTGATAATTTACTCTCCTCCATGACATAAAAGATGTTCATGTCTTTCTTTCTTCAGTCGAAAAGAAATGAAGGTTTTTGATGAAAACATTCCAGGATTTTTCTCCATATAGTGGACTTCAATGGAGCCCAAACGGTTGAAGGTCAAAAGTACTCAATTCCAACTCAGCTCTCAGCTTTCATCAAAAATATTTTAATTTGTGTTTTGAAGATGAACGAAGGACGTGTCTCTTTAGAAGTCTTGAATTAAACCGCTCCATTTAAATTGATTACTGTTATGAGTCTTGTGCCTTCTGAAGCTTGAAAATAATGATTGCCTTGACAAAATGGATGGACAAAAAAGTTGTACAGTATGTGGTGGTTTTCTCCATGGTATTTAAAATGATACTGAATATTGATAATTTTCAAAGTATTGTATTTAAGTTAGAAATTCTATTATTGTGACCACTAATTCATGCACTTCGTCAATAAGGTGAAAGTGCTTTGTTTAAAGTAGCTATTTTCTACTTAGATCTATGATTTGATTGAATATTTTTTGATAATTTATTAAATATCGCCGGCTAAAAAGTAATTAGTAATTTTAGTACTTTGAGTAGTTTTTGAGAAGAGTAATTTGTACTTTTACTTGAGTACTTTTTTGACACCAGTACTCTTACTTGTAATTGAGTATTATTTCAGCAATGTGACAGTACTTGTACTTAAGTACAAATTTTCAGTACTCTTTCCACCACTGGAAACAAGTGTGAACAATTTTGAGCTTTTTTGTGTAAGCAATGACATAAGCGTTGTAGTTGTGTTTACCTTTTGCTGCTTGTGTTTACTGTTTTGCAACACAAGTGCATTACAGTGAAAAATGTGTTTTCGTGAATGGGAATGTGTTTACAGTTTTTCAAAAAGACTGCATGAGATTTGCAAATGGATTCTAACTGCCTGAACTTGTTTATGGTTTTACAGAAAGAGTGATTTATTCAACAAATGGGTTTAGGCCATTGAGAATTTGGTTCAGAGAATAGGGTTTAGTGTCTTATCAATTATATTATATCATATTGTCACAAACAGATGAGGAGACAGTGGATTCAAAGAGACAGGTTCATTATTTGAAGTGTGCAAACACAAGGAATGAAGCCGGTAAGCCAACTGTATCAAATAGTCACTGAGTCACCACTTGAACTTGAAAGTCTCTTTGTCCTTTGCAGATATGGATGAGTAAAGATTGTCAATGCAAGGAAGAGGATGATGATAGCAAGGGTAAGTATCCTCAAGCAGGTAGGCAGAAGGGTGAGTCCATACATCAGGTAGAGAGTGACGAAACCAGACAACGTCAGTGGAGTGTGGATGGTCTGCTCAAATGTGGTGCTGCTGATGAGGGTGATTGATGGCAGGTGTGGGTGATGATTGAGTGCATGTAAGTGAGAGCCAGAAGGGATGCTGGGAAATGTAGTGCTGTGGTGACTGGAGATCCAGGAAACCGCAACCTCATGCCAAAATGAGTCCAACCGGGCAGTGGAAGGAGGAAGAAGCCAATGCAAATGCACAGGATGAGCCAGGGTAGAATCCCTGGCTCCATGATGCAGGGCGAAGATTCCCAGAGTGGAGCAGAAGACCACCACATCCAAGCTGACGAAACTAAACCCTGGAATGCTGGCTGGCTTGAAGACGTCGGGAGGGTTGGTTGGCTTGATGACATCTGGAGGGTCTGCTGGCTTGGGAAAGACTGGATGGCTGGCTGGCTTTGGAATAGGGCTGCACGATTAATCACATGAGATTGTCATGTGTGTCTCGTCAGTAAAGCCGGTTCTGTGATTAGCGGTAAATGTCCATCACCTGCTTTCAAATGGAGCGGCACTTAATATACAGAGCTGTAGTTCGCGGACAAGCTACGCAATATCGCGTTCATAATCGCAGATGAATCGCCTTCAATTATGAACGCGATATTGCGTAGCTTGCCCAGAACACAACCATACCACCAATCCAAACTGTATGCTAATTGTCAATCATATTTTATGATATTGGTCCTGACAGAACTAAAATTATTTATTAATGTTATTATTGGCCTGCGTCACGCATGCATCATGCTGCTCACGTGTACAGCGTCGGCCAGTACTGAGCCCGTGTTTGGACGCAGAACACATTAGCAGGAGACTGACATAGGAGAGAAGAAATTGTTGAATAAAGTTGTAATTTTTGTTTGTTTTTGCACACAACAGTATTCTCGTCACTTCATAACAATAAGGTTGAACCACTTTAGTCATGTTGACTATTTTAACAATGTCTTTCTGGGCCTTAAAAGTGGTTGTTAAATTGCTGTCTATGGAGGGACAGCGAGCTCTCATATTTCATCAAAATATCTTAATTTGTGTTTCTGAAGATGAACGAAGGTCTTACAGGTTTGACATGGAGTAATGACAGAATTTTCATTTTTGGGTGAAATAACCTTATAAAATGGCCAACTCCCTGATCAGTGCCCTAACTAGTGAACTAGGGATCTGATTGAGACACACTTTAGGGCTTTAGGGGGACATATCATGAAAATCTGACTTTTTCCGTGCTATAATCGGGTCCCCGGTGCATCTACCAACCCAGAAAACATGAACTCACGGCGCTGCCATTTTATTTTATTTTCAATGGAAGTTCCCCAGGGCTGCTTTAAAGAAGAGGAAGAGTTGTTGTAGTAGAGTGTTGTTGCCCTGCAACAGTCAAAGCTCCGCCCTATTCTGGAAAGGGGGCGGGAGCAGCAGCTCATTTGCATTTAAAGGGACACACACAAAAACGGCGTGTTTTTGCTCACACCCAAATAGAGGCAAATTTGACAAGCTATAATAAATGATCTGTGGGGGATTTTGAGCTGAAACTTCACAGACACATTCTGGAGACACCAGAGACTGATATTACATCTTGTGAAAGAGGCGTTATAGGTCCACTTTAAATACTCAAAGGCTAACGACACAGGCGCAAGCAATCGGAGTAATGAGAATATTTTAATGTAGTGAAGGTGAAGCATTTTTTTTAGAAACTATTTTTATTTTATTTTACGTTTGAACTATTTAATTTTAAGAGCCTTTAATATGGCATTATTATGCCACGTCTCACCCTCGTTGCTGTTCCCAGGCTCACGAGCTCACTGTGTTCATGACGAAAGCCAATCCTGCATGAGAATGAAGGTGTGTCGTGAGACGGGGATCGGCGCGAAAGGCAAACACTGATCATCTGAAAGACTGTCTGATTCCACACCTTATTCCTCTTTACAGCTCATCAGGTTTCACACATTATTGTGTCTACCTATAGATATTTACATTGCACTGCTCTGTATCCTACATTTTATATATATAAAAAAAAACAAAAAAAAAAAAACACATGCTCCAGAACTTTGCCTCAAGAAAAAGGCCTGCATTGGAATTGTGATGGTTAATGGAGAATTATTAGTTGCAAAGGAAAAGCTTTGCCAGTCAAGTAATAGGCAACCATTCATTTAGACCCACACCTCGTTTACTGTGTCAGTAGGCTGTGTGAAGGAGAGAAGAGCGGCTTGAGTAAGCCGGGCACTAAATCTCCGCTCGGCCATCTGCTTTGACAGCTCGGTGACATTGGATTGAGTAGCAAATCCATGACAGCTGCGTCACTGTCCAGCCTGTCCTTCTCTGCAACAAATCTCTGTCTTTCATATTCCTCTGTGTTTTTAGTCATTCACTCTTGCTGTTCACCAACAAATGTGGAAAAAGTGTCTCAACACAAAGATATCACTATGTGATAAATCTGTATTTCAACATGCAGCAAGTGCATTTGATAGGTGTGTCTGGAAACTTTGATTTTTGAACGCGTCGAATAAGCGTTCGGTCACGTGATCTGCCGTCTCTGGAGCTCTGGATGGAGAAGGAGAGCCGTTCAAGGTTAAACAGGCGGAGGCGGAGCACGAGTGTCACGTGATTCCTTTGGGAACCGGTGAATGGCTGATGGAGCAAAAGATAGACTGATTGGAGTACTATATCACTTCATCCACACACACAAAAAAAGATAAGAAAAAAAAAGGAAAAAAAATATCAGATGTAAATCAACAATGAACACACCGTATAATTTCTCATATGACAAAGAAAATCATAACTAAAAATGTGATTTAATGGCCGCAGTAGGTTGGGTGGCACAGGAATGAGAGTATTTCTATAAAAGTGAGATGAGCTAAACAGCTCCTGATGATAAAAATAGGAGCAGCCTGATTGAATTGTGTATAAATTCACACATGATGTTACAGGAATCATCCAGCAGCAGCAGCAGCAGCATCTCCTCATGCATGTGCAGCCCTATAGGTGCATCATCATCCTCCTCCTCCTCCTCCTCCGCGCGCTGAGGGAGGAGACAGAGGTGAGCCACAGTCGGACCTGTCTGTCGTTCATTCTCTCTTTCTCTCGGGCCTGTGGAGCAGCGGCAGCATCTCTCCTCTAATCTCTCTCTCCATGCAGCAGCGCGTCGGGAGCAACTCTCTCAATGACTGAGACATGCTCGCCTTCGCTTTAGTTGCTGGGTCTGTCTGGGTTGTACTAGGTGAGTTTTCCCTCTTGCTTATTTATTCTGCAGGTGAGCGCGTTCGCGTGGAGCATCGCGAGCGGAATATCGTAGATCATGTTGCCGCAGTCGTGTCTGAAGGAGCTGGACATTATCAAAGCCTCAGTCATTCACATCATTCAGTGTTTCGAAGCTTCAGGGCCTCTGCAGCACCGCACAGGCGCTCACATCGCTATTCTATTAACATTCCTGCCGAGCTGCGTGAATGAACGCGTATAGGCTGCAGCACGCAAGTTGCTGATCGTGATGTTTTCTGTTATGCGGCATAAAATCTTGTGCGACGCGTTCATATGTGAGAATGCGTTATGCAGTGATGCAGTGACATGTAGACACAGCAGACACATTTGGTCGCACGTATCTGTTATGTTCGTGTGCGAGCCGCATTTTATAGGACGTCTTTTAAAGCGGCTAGTTTGCCGGTGTCGTGCTTCATTTTATTACGCAGAGGCCAGTGACGTCACGGCGAGAGCGCGCCACCTGATTGGCGGGAGCTGTCCAGCGAAGAGGTGCTGAAACGTCAGTGCGCTTCACTCCACCCAGCTGACCGACGCGCCGCTGTTACTACGAGCTCTGCGGTCAGGCTTCTGTAGAAACATCTCTTCCTCCTGATGACACATGCACGCGCTGTCTCACTCGATGTGAGCAGAATCTCGAGCTACTGTACCTTCTCACAATAATTTCGCGATTTTTTGAGTTTCAGTTCAAAATTCACTGCAGGGTGATTTTACTCAAACGCTTCAGACAGCCAGTTTGGGATTTTGAAGGGATCTCATGGCCTTCACGTCATGCATCTTTCATAGCCATGTGTTAACGAATAGTGCCCGGACACCGTCTAACCCGAGCCTCCCCACTGCCATGTGCTGCTTATGAATTATGCACGAGAGACTGAGGTGAACCTAATCTTTTACCCCGTCCTCCATAATTTAAAGATTTAGGCTTACACACACTTTCTGCTGAATTTTGGCTGACTTTAAAGGGAAACTTTGGCTGAATTTAAAGGGAATTTAGCGTACAGGACAAGCAAACTTACATCACAAGATGTGTTCAAAGAAATGGAAATGAGGTATTCAGTGTCAAAACGGTGAGCTGACTTCATGGCCAGGCTTGGGAATCGCACAGTTGCTCAACACAGGCCTCATCCGCAGCTTCTGCTTTCCGGCGGCCTCAGGTCTCTGCCCGTTTATAAAAACACCACAGAAATGCTGAGCTGCTCTTTTGGCATCAGTCATGTGTGTCTGCTGGTTTACACCACAACAGATCTCGCAAGTGTCTCACTGGGTTTCATGGTGTGCTGAATGAGGAAGACTGATTTTATGATTGTGAGAATGATTCAGATGTCGCTTACTGAGCAGAATAATGTGCTGAGCGAATACAGGCGTCTGCAGCACATGCCCGCTGGGTTAGTTGGTCAAATCATGTGTGGCACTGAACCGCTGCTCTTGTGTTGGTCATCATCTGCACCTTTATAATCTGCAGGATACACACTACAAGTTCCTGTGCGTTTCTCCAGTCACTAGCGCTTTATACAGCACAGATTCGCTGTTTGTTGACTCGCTTCATTGAAAAGCTTCAGTTGGTTCCACTAAACTGCCAGTGCCAGACATTCAGTTCAGAAGGAAATGTCTTAATTTTGAGTTTTTACCTTCAAAATTGTAAACAAGCTGTAAAAAACACAATAGAGTCTTTGTTCAGATCAATTCGGTTCAAGTGTGCTCTCGTCCGTCGTTACAGTCAAATATATAATGCAGTATTACTGAATATTAGATTCACAATGTCCTTCATCTCGCTTTGTTCGAGTAGAAAATTAAATCTAACCCAATCAAGCTGAGGTTACAGCAGAGAACATCTTTTTACAGGTCAGGTCTGGTAACATCTGCGCTCTGTCACACTGTTTTACAGTTTCATCATCTAGATGTGATTCTGTGCGTTTGCTCTGTAGGTGCTCGTGATCTTTATAATGCGTTATTTATGTGTCAGTCAGTGTGTTTGTGAGCTGTAAGCTAAGCCTGCGTATCATGTAGTCAAGGGTAGATGGAGGGAGGGAGGGAGGGAGACATGTCTGCTGAGGGTGGTGTGATACGGTGGCTGCAGAGGTTCAGAGCAGAATAATGCGCTTCGCTTTCCCTGCCTCTGTGTGCGTGTGTGTCTCAGATGATCAAGCTCGACTTATAGCAACCTACACACACACACACACACACACACACACACACACACACACACACACACACACACACACACACTCACACACACACTCACACACACACACACTCACACACACACTCACACACACACACACACACACACACACACACACACACACACACACTCACACACTCACTCACACACACACTCACACACACACACACACACACACACACACACACACACACACACACACACTCACACACACACTCACACACACACACACTCACACACACACTCACACACACACACACACACACACACACACACACTCACACACACACACACACACACACACACACACACACACAAGTCAAGTCAGCTTTATTCTATGGAGCTTTATAGAGTACAGATTGTTTCAGATTCAGTGATGAAAACAGAGTTCAGTTCGACTGCACAGCAGCTCTAAAATAAAATATGAGTGTGTTTCAGGTAAACCCTACGACATTATGCAGACAAAATATCCCCACAAAGATGGCGATATCCGAAATCCTCGACCTTGTGAGCACATTTTTGATCCCCACGAGGAAACAAGCTTATAAATCACACTAAGTGATGTTTTTTGAAAATGTAAACATGTAGAAAGTGTTCTGTGATGGACAGGGTTAGTGCAGGAGAGAGAATATAAAAGTTAAAGAAATAGCTCTCTAAGGTAGCAGATGCAGATTAGCTCTTTTAACAGTGCAGAAGACGTGACCTACATGAGCGGAAACGACTTCAGTAACTTCAGGCCAGGGAAAAGTGGACAGACTTTAAATAGCCAATGGAAAGCAAGGGTTACTCTCGTCCATCTGTTTTGTGGACTAATAGGCTGTAATCTCCTGTGATAGTGATGCCTTCGTGGGGGTGTGGGTGGAGGCGGAGCCTTTCTCTTCAGACCCCGCCCTCAGGATGGACAGCAGCCAATCATCACTCTTCAGAAGCTATAAAGGCTTTGAACGGCCAGACTCGTGAACACACATAGAGAAGGTCGTGAGAGTACAGAAGCTGATCTGTGATCAGTGTTTCATGAAATAATCCAGTTTTAGAAAGCAGAGGGAGACTCCAGTCAGGTGATATTGTGGATGACATTTTTACACTCTTAGTCAATTTACAACCCAATCACTTTTATAAATAACTCAATTAATCATCCTGTTTATTGTAATTATTCTCGCATTCTGGATGTTTCAGCTCCGGTGTAAATGAATCCTCTCACTGCGACTGATTTGGACAAACACTTTAACAAAGATTACTTAACAAACTTTAAAAGAAAATACTTTAGTGTGAAATGAATGTAATGTTTTTGGACGCTTTATTCCATGTGAGCTGCAAGTAAATTAGAATGCGTTTATGTTAAGGTACATCTTTATATGTAATTTCGTAACGACGTGTTGTTTATGATATGAAATAAGTTTTCTGCAGAATGTACTGAATGTACTTAAACTAGAATAAACTTGAATGTAATTTCTTCTGAAACGTGTGTCATGCATTTAAACATATTTGTAATTACACATTTGTAACAATAATGTTGTCATTTAGAACATTTAAAATATGTAAACTTTAAATGTAATATTGAATAACACACTACATTTAAAATGATAATCAAGTGCGTCACATGTTTTAGTTTGTTAGTCAACATGTCAAAAAAAGTGAACTTTAAAACACAACAAAAGATATTAAAACATAATCCCACTGTATGTGAAGTGTCTTTATCTACTGTTCTAACATTTAAATAATCACTTGATATGATGCACTTATTGTGTACATACATGTTTATACATTGTACTAATAGTTAAAAATACCTGCATTTTAATTTCAGTAATTCCATATAATTACACAGTAATTACACCCTAACCCAACCCATACAGCTAACCTGTCCTAACCTCACCCGTATCCCCCTCAATAACCGTTAATGTAAGCACAGTTAAAGACGCCTGATATAAAGTGAGACCAAAAATTCTAATTTGACATAATTACAAAGTCAACTTTTTAAAATTCAACTTAAGTGTGTTAAGAAACATAACGGACTCTAAAGACGAGAGGAAGAGCTCCAGTGCTTCATCTTTGACTCTCATAAGGTTGATGGTGTTTCCTCAGACGTTCAGCCTTACGTTATTATCAGCAGCTTAGAGACGGAGTAACTAATGCCCGCTTAACGGATGCTCTCGACCAGTGCTGCGGCCGCTTACATAAACAGAGCCGCTGAGTTAAGACTGTCTTAAGAACTAGACTGACCAACTAGCAGTTACTTAGGACTAATCTGTCTTACTTTTTGGATTCAAATCACACCAGTCTACTGGTTCTGCTCTGTTTAATGTGTAAGACGACACCACACCGGTTCTGTATTCTGGTCGGAGTGACGTGGACTGATGTCACTTACAGACTTTATAACCAGATCATCGGATTAGAAATGTCATGAAACCATATGTTTTCAAAAGTATGCATCTTTGAATGTGTATGAACTACTGATCTGTTAGTAGTGTTTGACAATGAATAATGTTTGGTCAGAATAAGAATAGATTATATTTCATATCCTGCACACGGTCTATATTTAGTGGCGATAATCCCTTGATAATCTACGGCGTATAAATGAAATCGTGTGCATCCGGGACGCCTGGAAAATGATGCATAGTTGCATCAGATTATGTCCGGGAATATCTGTCATTTCCCAAGAGACTTTAGTCAGTCTGAGGATGAGTGACGATGAAGATGTCTGCGGGTCGTGAGCATCTGCACATGAAACCCCTCGCTTTTGTAGATTATTTGTAAGTAAATGTAAGATAAGAAGTCTGACAAAATAACTGCAGTATTACAGTGGTTCGTTTCTTATACAGAGTTATTTATGAGTGCATAGACAAAATGCAAGCTGTTAAATGCAGTCTGGACAGGAAGTAAACAGACTTCACAAACAATCAATACTTACAGAAGAGAATTCAGCAGTTTTGTTTCCATAAACAACCGTAAGATCGATATGCATTATTAGCCAAGCATATGCATTAGTCATTTATAGTCTTGATAGTTTCAGTCTTTCTCTTCTGCTGTTTAAACATCAGGTACAGACGAGTTTTCAGATGAGGTTAGGCTCCAGTTTCTCAGTGTTGCTCAATTTCTCCTAAGATTCCTCAACAAATGAGAAATGAATTCTGTGATGACGAATGAGGCGAGAGAAATGAACTTACACTTCAACCATGACTGAAGAGTAAAACACTTCAGTGTTACTACAAATGGGTAATTTGATCAATTACGGTAACCGGTTCAAACAAACTAAAAGCACATGTGAAGCACTTGATCATGACTGTAACTGTAGTTTGTTATTCGATATTACATTTACACTTAATAAATTTTAAATGTTCTAAATTGTAACTTCATCATTATAACCGTGTAACTACAAATATGTTTAATTACATGACTTACAGTAGAAATGACATTAGTATATTTAAGGTGACCGTAAATGTAATTTGACGCCACACTTTAATCAGATTTCAAAGACAATAGAAGTAATTGCGAAATTAAATATAAAAGACGTATTTGGGTCAAAAATCACTCTAAAGCTCAGCTAACTGCATTTAATATAAATTTAAACTATAATACACTTTCATTTAATTGTACAAAACATGCATTTAATGGTCTGAAAACATTACATAGAGTTTGTCCTTAAGTATATTCTTTTAAACATGTTATTACTGGAGTAAGTATGGTAAACAGCAGCTCCGGATCGGCACTCGTTGAGTTCTGTGACACTAAAAGCACCTGCGGATCCGTTCGTTGTGTTATTGTGAGCGAGAACAACATTATGTCACGCATCAGTCAGTTTGTCTTGTAGTTAGCTGTCTGTTTAAACTGACCAGGACGAGAGACAGTGAACTTTAAACTACATCTGATGCGTCAGTATCCGGCGTCCGCTGCTGGACGGGGCAGACGCTGCTGCTCCACACCGGTGAGTTACGACTGACGTGACGCTCTCATACTTTCATGTGCCTAATGATGCTTATGTCGTTCATTTTGCAAGACTCGCTCACAGGGGAAACGGCTGAAGAAATCTAATTCCTGTTGATCAACTTCCATTTTTGGAAGAGTTCAACCAATGAGGCCAGCAAATACAGCAAAACTCCAGGATCAGCCACACGTGTGTTCATGACTGCGACCGTCAGAGAGGAAAGAAAGAGTCACGCTTCAGTTCATTCAGCGTTCTTCTAACTATAAGTAACTTTGCAATGTTACCTAACTCTCAATAATTTGCAGCTACATCAATCAACTCTCATTAGAGAATCAGTAGACGGTTAGGTTAGGGTTTGTGCTAGTAGAATAAGTTGTATTTGCAGAGTTATAAAGCTGGGAAACCGTCTTCAGCTCCACACAGATGCCACAAGAGAGATCCGACAGCATCAGATTCGTGTTTCTCTCAGTTGATCTTTACACCGAGCTGATCATGCTGAATTATAGAGAGTAGTGACTGATCACGTGTCATCTGGATTACACAATCAGAGTCCAAAAATGACATTATATTACCTTTTAAAATACTCATATTCAGACTACAGTTACTCATGTATTGATTACGTGATTACTTAATGTTCACAGAATGGCAATAAATGATTCATAATTCAAAACGTCTACAGCAGGTGATTCTGCGGTCAGACTATGACACTGTGTTTGTTGACTTTTGAGGATCACAGAGTTCAGATGAACCGCTGGACTGACTCTCAGTAGAGAGGACCTTAGTGAGCACAGGCTCTGTCGATTCCCTCAGTTTGTGTTCAGTGGCGCTCTGGCTCAGACAGCAGACTGATGTTAATATGTAAGCCGTCAGAAGAAGCCCGAGCGCTTCTGAATGTGTGCGCTGATGTCGAGACAAACTCTGTTCTGTCACTGTGACTTTCAGTGTTATCTTTACACACACGTGATCATACAGTAAAACTGAGTGTGTGTGTGTGTTTGTGTGTGTGTGTGTCAGAGCTCAGCTCCACTCTTATGGAGAAGATGCAATCTCGGGATCTGCTGCTGGGGCTTCAGCTGCCGGAGCTGGAGGATCTGGGTCAGTTCATCCGCTCTCTGCCCACCTCCACACTGCTGGGTCTGGGCGCTCTCACCGCGGTGCTGGCCTACTGGATCACCACACGCCCGCGGTCCATCGTCCCGCCCTGCGACCTCCGGCACCAGTCACAGGAAGTGCAGGTAAACACACCTTTCCTTAAAAACCTCTCGATCTGATGAACTCCACAGCGGCCACAAGATGACTTCATATTAAATAACACAAGACAAGATTTAAATGAAATGTAATCTAATTTATTTAATACAAACATATAAAAATTATATATTGCTATTTGTTAGTCAAAAACGGGGTTATTACAGTTAACTAAAACTGAGATCATAAAGAAGCATTCTTGTTTGGTGAAATAAAATAAAACATTAACTGAAATAAAATATGAAAAACTTAAGCTTTATTTAAACTAAAAAAAACAAAAAACAATAACTAATAAAAATGACTAAACACAGCAAAATTACTAAAACTTTAAAATGGAAAATTGAGAAAAAAAATCTCAATTATACTAAAATAACACTGTTTAAAAAATGAAGAAAAGTCAATGGGTATTTATCAACCATGAAGAACTTTCAGTTATTGGGATTTTAGAATGTAATTATTTTAATTATTTATCATTATTTTATTTATTCGTGAATATATTGCCTAGTTTCTGTAAACATCATAATTATCTTGACGGGCCTTCAGATATCATCTTTGAGATTGTAATCGAAATGCTTGAACACTAGTTAGTGAACATCATGACCAGCACTAGTTAGTGAACATCATGACCGACACTAGTTAGTGAACATCATGACCAGCACTAGTTAGTGAACATCATGACCAGCACTAGTTAGTGAACATCATGACCAGCACAGCACTAGTTAGTGAACATCATGACCAGTACTAGTTAGTGAACATCATGACCAGCACTAGTTAGTGAACATCATGACCAGCACTAGTTAGTGAACATCATGACCAGCACTAGTTAGTGAACATCATGACCAGCACTAGTTAGTGAACATCATGACCGACACTAGTTAGTGAACATCATGACCAGCACTAGTTAGTGAACATCATGACCGACACTAGTTAGTGAACATCATGACCGACACTAGTTAGTGAACATCATGACCAGCACTAGTTAGTGAACATCATGACCGACACTAGTTAGTGAACATCATGACCAGCACTAGTTAGTGAACATCATGACCAGCACTAGTTAGTGAACATCATGACCAGCACTAGTTAGTGAACATCATGACCAGCACAGCACTAGTTAGTGAACATCATGACCAGCACTAGTTAGTGAACATCATGACCAGCACTAGTTAGTGAACATCATGACCGACACTAGTTAGTGAACATCATGACCGACACTAGTTAGTGAACATCATGACCAGCACTAGTTAGTGAACATCATGACCGACACTAGTTAGTGAACATCATGACCAGCACTAGTTAGTGAACATCATGACCAGCACTAGTTAGTGAACATCATAACGTTCCTCCTTCACTAGTGTTCTAAAGCATCCCATGATGCACCTCATGAGTGGAATCTAGACACAGAAGAAGTGTTTTGGTTTGTGTTTATTAAACATTATACATGATAAAGGATCAAACAAGCACTTGCTGGTTGTTGTCCTCTGATGATCAGTTTTCTGCCTGAATCCCGTGTGTTCAAATCAGACCTGCGTTTTAGTCTCTGTTTTGCATAAGCAAAAGATGTGAGACAGGTGGCCGCTTGAATCGTCCTGAAACATGAAGACGATCAGTGTGTAAATACACTCTCTTCAAGTCCAGCTCAGGTGACGACCAGAATAAGAATATTTCTTGCCCAGCTATAAAGCTCTTGAGTCACATTGCAGACTGATGTTTGGATTAAATAATCATATAGTGCCAGATGAGAACATCTTCACTGAACCCAAACACACCATCATCCTCCAGAGTCCAGGCCAATGCAAATATAAATGCAAACACAGATGCAAACAAGAACCAGACGACCAACTCAACAATACTTCATTCATACAGTTATTGAAATGGGTTTGACAAAAGACATCTCCGAGTTTCCTCCTCTTTCAGTCATTCTGTCCCGCATCTTTTCCAGATGGAAGACGGCGCTCGAAGGTCCATGATGGGCAGCAGGTCCGAGCTGCTCTCTTACTACCACGAGGACGCCAAGACCATGTACGAGGTGTTTCAGCGAGGTCTGCACATCACCGGTGAGAGTCATTTCAGTCCGACGCTCCACACATGTGATCCTGATTTATGCAAATCATGTGAAATCACACGGTGCCTCATCCTTCAGTACAGCCGCTTCTGAGTTCAGCAGAACATCGTCTGACCCAGCAGAAAACAGTCTGCTTGTGATATGAATTTTCACTTATAAATATGAAGATACATTTCTAATGCTCAGACTAGTTTTAAATCATAATCTGAAATGGGTCATACCAGTGACATTACACAAGCAGTTCAGTTTTTAATATGCTAAAATACTCGACTTATTGCACGGATTCAGCAAGAACATGATGTAAGTGTCTAAAACACGTGTGCAGAGTTTATGTGAATAATAAAGTTTAAACTCCTTAATTCTCTTAAACTGAACGTAAGAAGAGAACTGTGTGATGAAACAACATTAACAACAAGACTGAAGTGCTTTAGAGGTTTAGTTCATGGTTAGCTGCTGCTGACTAATGTGGTTAAGTTTGTTGTGAGGTGTCAGCGGCGTGTTTGAGATGATCTTCAGAACGGATCTGACGTCTGATGTTTTTGAGCAGGTGATGGACCGTTTCTCGGCTCCAGACTGCCCAATCAACCCTACACATGGCTGTCTTACAAAGAGGTGAGTAGAGAAGCGAGGTGTGACCGGCGCTGACCCCGCGCGGATCTGACCTGTCGTCCGTGTCTCCTGCAGGTGTCCAGCAGGGCGGAGCTCTTGGGCTCTGGTTTGTTGTCTCAGGGATGTCAGCCCAATACGGATCAGTTCATCGGGGTGTTTGCACAGAACAGGCCTGAGGTAAAACATCCCAAAACATCAACCTGCCAAAGCCAGTTAACAGTGGGAGACTCATGAACCCCTCGGTCTTCTTGACTTTCAGTGGATCATTTCTGAGCTGGCGTGCTACACGTACTCAATGGTGGTGGTGCCGCTCTACGACACTCTGGGACCCGACGCCATCCGCTACATCATCAACACAGGTGACGTTCACTCATTGCAAACTCATTGTGCGTTATATCAACTGACACGATCATTATAAAGCTGTTTAAACGACACAACACATTCACGTCCACATATTTCGGAATATATCATACAATTCATGATAAAGTTAACAAGTTAGTGAATATTTTGAATAAAACGAAACAAACGCGATACATATCTGTGTGTGTGGCTGCGTGACGCGACGCCAAGGATAGCCTACTCAACGTAAATAATAATGTTCTAGAATAACTGTCGCCTCAAACTCACGCTGGGGCAAGAATATAGAGCAGAGTCCACACAACCAAATTCAAGGTTTCTCTGAAGAATAAAGTGAAGTTTTTCATTAGCGGTTTTGCACCCACACAGAAGACCGCGTACACGACAGACTTCTTGAATGAGGTCTTTCGACACATCCGCAACCAGCAATCATCTCCGGTATTTTATTTATTCTGATTCGTAAGGGAAATTTCCATCCTTTTAATGTATTCATCTCTAGTTTTTTTTTTACATTTTCGTTTTTGTGCTTCTGGTGCTTCGTTTCATTTCTCGTGCGGTTAACACATTGTGAGCTGTATTTTGAAGTGCTCATGTTCACTTCTTACTTTTTTTTAATTCACAGATTTTAATTTTATTTTACTACAATATTATTAGTTAATGTGCTCATGTTCGTAAGAAAAAATTACACACACACACACAAATCCAAAGTCGTGATTTGGGGCCTCTAGTGTCCAGGGCCCATCTGTCTGGCATACTCTGCCCCCCTAACAGCGCCACCCTTAAACCATTACTGGCTCTAACGAACCTTTCAGTTCTTAAAGTACACATGAAATCAAAATTGACCTTATTTATTTTGTTAGCTCAAATTGCTAGTTTTGTGGTAAACAATTCATCCGTGCAAGTCAATCCACACAAAAAAAATGGCTTTGTAATATTTAATCAAAATCTGAAACTGCTCCTCCCCTCTGCAACGGTGCCCTTCTCTGATGACGTCAGTTTGACGGCTTGGGTTGAAAACGCTTAATCCACTCCCCTCCGACCGTTAGTCTGCTATGAGCGAGAGATGGAGAGGAGGAGCAGTAGTAAAACTCTGGCCTCTATTCAATATTCAGTTTCACTTGGAAATACATCACAACACTGGAGAAAAGTCGTTTGCAACTTCCGGTTCACGCAGACTTTAACTCTTTCCCCGCCAGCGCTTTTGAAAAAAGTTCCCAGCCAGCACCAGCATTTTTGATTATTTTCACAAAAGTTTCATGGCCCCCAGAATATTTTGTTATTTGAATATCTGAAAATGCAACATATCAAAAGAAAGAATATTAATGCATTTTTTGAATGTGGGTAAGTTTAGTGAAAAACATTTTGAGCAAAATGCTGAGAAAATCGTGTTTTTGTCAAAGACTTCATCTGGATTGGATTCAGAACGGATGATCAAAACACAGCCGGAGTAGATCGAGTCCATCAACACCTCAAAGCTTCACAGTCCTGTAGATCATCCTGGATCGACATTTCATTCAGTTTCATTTGGCAGTTTTGATTTATATGCTGTTTTATTTTGGTGATTGCGTCATTTTACATACATCATGGAAAGATGTTAAAGTTTCTTCATGGAACCATCAATGCCAATAAAGCACCTTTCTTTTTAAGAGAAACCTTTCTTTTTACTTACGTCTCTTTGACTGTGAACATTTTGTTTTTCAGCTGAAATCTCCACAGTAATCTGTGATAAACCAGAGAAAGCCACAGTGCTTCTGGAAAACGTTCAGAGAAAAGAGACGCCCGGTCTGAAGATGATCATCCTCATGGATGCGTTTGATGCTCAGCTGGTGGAAGAAGGCCAGAAGTGTGGCGTTCACATCCAGGCCCTTAAAGATGTGGAGGTGAGACATCTGCTCGCGCTTCCACACCAGTTTAGACCAGTGCTTCTCACCATGTGAGCTCAAATCATATTTCTTATTTTAATTACCCTTGAACTACATTATTATTTAAGAGCCGGGTTATCTCAGACAGTGTTTTAAAAGTGTAAATAACACACTTGTGTTGGAATTGCTATGCGTGAGTTAAAATAATTAAAACTAAGTCTTACAGAAGTCATGTAAATTCATTGTAACATAAACCATGATGAACATTCAGTTGTTGGGATTAGGAAAATGTCATTATTTTAATCATTTATCATTATTTTATTTAATTATTTTAAAATATTGCCTCTCCTAGTTTCTATAAAAAAAAAAAAGAAGAAGAAGAAGAAGGAAAAATTTGCTGCTTTGTCATTATAGCAGAAGTAACAAAAGTAAGAAAAATTTCTTGGGTGGCCTTCAGAATATTGTCTTTCACAATCGTCCTTGTAGTCAAAAGGGTTGAGATCCACTGGTTTAGATTGATTTATTGGCAAAAGGATCGTTCAACCAAAATGAAGATTGTGAATATTTGGAGAATATCCTGAAGGAGGACTGATGCAGTCGAGCTCACGTGTCTTCTGACGTCGTACAGTCGGACTCAAAAGAGCGATTCCTTCATGAACACGCCACAGAGAGACCGGACAGATTTTCAGTGAATGATCACTGAATGACTGCTTACTGACCACTGTTACGATCATTTTGAAGGTTGAGTCCTCATTCAGTTTTATCGTATTTTCTTTAGTAACTGGTAAGAAATGTATCTGTTGGCAGTGTTGGGGTAACGTTTTATAAGTACTTGAGTTATGTAATCAGATTACTGATTAACTAGTAAAGTAATGCATTACTTTTAAATTTACAACAAAATATCTGAGTTACTTTTTCAAATAAGTACTTTGTTTTCCTATGTATTGACTGGCAGCTCTCCTGTCTCCATGATGAGAGGAATCAGGAGTTGATGCACTCTGTATTCCTCAAAATGAATAAAACAGTGAAATACAAACTCTGAACATTACGCAAACCTGCAATAATTAAATATGCTAACTAACAAAGATATACTTTATGTATTTAATCTCACTTATTAACAAATGTCTTTGCTGCTGACCTTCACTAATCCAGGTCAACCATAAACTAAGTAGAAAAAATGACTTTAGATAAACATCACATTTGTAACTAAGTAACTAAGTAATGCAATTAGTTACTTTTAGGGAGTAAAATATAATGTGTCATAATATTGTGACTCCAACATATTTGAGGGTTGTTTTCAGTCCTGCAGACTTCCTTGGTAGTATATCAGGATGATCTGTCTGAGGAACATTCCAGAATGCAGCTTCATTGAGGCAGGCTTCAGCTTGCTGCACGGACTCTTTACGTTAGAGGCATACAGCAGCATTCAAGCCAGCCGTGACCGACCTCTGCTCACTAAAGAACCACAGAGGATGTCTGTTTCCTGTGAATGTGTGCAGAATTTTATGCTACGATGAATATAATGAACAATGTGGGCAAACTGTATTGATGCTGTTGCTTGAAAAAGTAACAGGATGTTGTTGGATAAAGTCTTGTTGTTGTTTTCAGGCTCTGGGTCGAGATCACCACAAGAAACCAGTGGTGAGTGTGTATTTCACTGCCAGTTTTTGGATGACAAAACAGATCATAGCTGACATTTGATACGCTGAAACATGGTAACCTGAAAATGGTCAAATCTCTCAAATGTTTTTTCAAGTCAAAAACTGAATCAAACTAAATCCATTACTTTATACCATCAATTAAATCAGGTAGAAACAGATCTTAATAGAACAATGGCAGGTTGCCACGTTTCATAGTGTAGGATATATGGATCAACTGCAGCTTTAACACTTTATTAAGGGGAATGAACAACTCAACAAGAAACAGGTGCGCAACATAATTAGTCTCCATGACAACCGACTAGTGAGACAAACTCCAGAAACGGAAAGGAGGCACATGAAAACAAGGAGCACACATTAAGGCTATGTTCAGACTGCCAGCAAAACTCAGATTTTTTTGCATGTCAGATTTTATCCACTGGGGGGTTTTGAAACTCTGGACAGAGTTTTCTTGTTCTGCTCCGCGACTCGACAGATGATGCACCTCCGTTCTGAAAGCCTCGTCGTGGGAAACACCTACATCATTACCAAAACAACCCATGCTGATAGGCTGCTTATGTCTGGACACACAAATCTTATTTGATCACCTAAAATTAACAGAGCAGACAGTCTGCCTGAAAAGATCTGATTTGAGATGAAATCTGATTTGCCTGCGGTCTGAACACAGTCTAACAGCTCAAACTGAAACAGATCATGACAACTTCAAGCAGTGGATTTGTTACAAAATTTCCTACAAAATGTTAAACTGTGTATAAAAACATAGTATGAAAACATTTCTTTTAAGTGTCACCTCCATTAATGCTTGTCATGTAATTTACATGAGTCAGGTGACATCCGGCGCCCCACAGCACCTGTCCACCGTTCAGATATTAGTTTTCATTTTATTTATTGCTAACTCTCCCTAAATCTCGGCTGAAGTCTGAAGGAGTTTGTGCTCTTCTCTGTTGTCTCTGGAACAGTCTGCCCCGTGAGATTAGAAGTGGTACTACACTTGGTCTTTTTAAATCACATCTTGAAATGAAATGAAAAATGTTAAATGCATAACACATAAATGCCAGTGTAAAGTTGCTAGTGTGTCTTGAATCGAAGCCTTTATTGTCATTATACTCTGATTTTAACCCTACTACTTTATATTTCTGTATTATATTTATATGCTGAGGACATCAGCGCTTCAGTGTTTAGATCTGTTCTCTTCACTGACTGTAATTTCATCTTGTTGAGCGACAGCTCGATGTCTCCAGTAACAGTTTGATCTGTTCTCGTAGCCGCCGGCACCAGATGACCTGTCCATCGTCTGCTTCACCAGCGGAACCACAGGTTAGTGAACACGACACATTCTCCTCTGTCACACCGCCGTGCTTTGAAGGTGAAGTAACTCTAAATCTCCACCTGCTTCTACAAGTCATTTTCAGTGTATTTTTTTTAAAACTGGTCTCTTTGAATCTTGCATAAATTTTTTGTTAAAATTGGTTAAATTATTCTGATGAGTTGAAGTTAATGGAAAAACTGATCATATCATTATCACGCTGTCATGCCACTTTGCTGCTGAACATGCCGAGCAGATGCAGTACACTGTATCCCACAATGCAATGTGCCTGACTGGACCCTACACGCTTCACAGTGTGAATGAACTGCAGGTTACAATTTGAACATCTCCCACTTGACTGATTATTTGATCAGACATTCAGATACTAAAATATTTTTACACAAAATTGGATTAAAAATGCAAAATTAAGTTTAATTATAGCCCAGATGCAGCGTGAGGTTCATGAGCGGTCAGCCGGCGTTTGGCCTTCATCTCCTGCTCACCTCAGAATCCACCGGCTGAATCCTGGAGCTTTCTTTGGTATTTTCAGTATTATTTCTACATGAAAATGCCTGTAATAAAATATCAGTCCAGTGAAATGGACTGTGGTAAGAGCCGAATATGAGCGGCACAGTTAGTAAAACGCCTCTCGTCTGTGCGCAGAGTAAATCATCGGGGTCAAGCGTAAATTCCTCCCTTCCTGTTTTCTGGCCGCTCTTATGCTTATCTCAAGAATTCAAAGCATTTGTTCAGAAGAACTGAAGGGAGTTAACCAGGAAGGATATCTTATTTTCTGTCTGAATGTAGATTTGACCCTTTAAAACATCTAGTGTTGAAGATGAAGACAGTCAGTGTTGTGTTTGATAGTTACTGAAGTCAAACACTGTTCACCACATCCCTTCAGATTATAGTTAACTAAAGCTAAAACCATAAAAACATTGGCACTTGAAATAAATAAACGTCAAATTAAATAAAATAAACATACTTTATTTCCACTAGTTGCCAAGGAAACACTTCTCATTTTCATTTAGTTTAACTTGGTGTACTAAAATGACTAAAACTCAGACAAACTAATGTCTGTATATACTGTGTTCTTACATTTAAATGAATCATTTGATACGATGCTCTTATTGTGTACATACATGCTTTTACACTGTACTAATAGTTTAAAAAATACCTGCATTTTAATGTCTGCAATTCCATCTATAATTACACTGTAATTAACCTATCCATATCCACTCAACCTGTTCTAAATATTCTTAAAAACGATTGACACTGTTGCCTTTAATTCACAACATATATATATATATATATATATATATATATATATATATATATTTCCTGTTTATTTCTGTGAAGCTGCTCTGAGACGGTCTGAAGCTGACGTAACTCTCGTGTGTTTGTCCTTTAGGAGATCCTAAGGGAGTGATGCTGACCCACGGGAATGTTGTCGCCGACTTCGCTGGCTTTTTGAAAGTGACAGATGTGAGTGATTTCTGTGTGTGTGATGGCTGAGTGTTGACAGACGACGATCTGACTAACCGCAGCCTCTCTGTGTTTGTCTGTCTACAGAAAGTCATCTTTCCAAACCAAGACGACGTGCTCATTTCCTTCCTGCCTCTCGCTCACATGTTCGAGAGGCTGATTGAGGTGAGACCCGCATGAGAAATGTGTTCTGTGGCGCTTTATAACACTGATCATACAGAGCTCACGTCCACTGAGAGAAACACACACAGATCTCTGTTCGCCCCTCAGCTCTGCTGTATCAGATTACAGTTTGGCAGTGAGTCAACCGCGAGCACTAACAAGGGCACAGAACCACACCTACGCGCACACAAGTGTGCACTTCCTCTTTCCCAGGCACCTCATAGCCTCGGCCTAATATGACCCACTGATCTGAATCTCTTAAAGGAGCCGCACAGTTGAATTACTCCAGGCCTTAAAACAGCTGGAGCGATCTGAAACCGCAGCTGTTTTCTTTCTGCTTCACTTATGGAAAAAAGTTATGGCTGTTCACTTATGTAACAGCCAGTTAGAGAGCTGAAGAAGTGTGTCTGAAGCTCAATCATCACACAGTGTTTTTGTCCTGGTGAACTCTACAGTCAGACCAACATAACCACTAGATGAAGGCTTGTCAAGTCAAGTCATCCTTTTTCAATCAATTTCAGCTGTAAAGCAACTCTACAGAAGACAACAGAGTCTTTATTCAGCTCAATTCAGTTCGACTTTAGCTCTCATCCGAGATTTCTGAATATGTATTGTCTCGTGTTCCCTTCATTCCAGTCTGTGGTGATCTGCCATGGCGGGAGGATTGGCTTTTTCCAAGGCGATATCCGTCTTCTTCCTGACGACATGAAGGCTCTCAGGCCCACGATATTTCCAGTGGTGCCGCGTCTCCTGAACCGCATGTATGACAAGGTGAGACGTCGCTCCGATCGAACGCTGTGGTTTTCTGTGCGCTCTCATTCATAAAGATCTGCCTTATCCCATCTGTTCTTTGAAGAGCAATCATTCAGATAATCTGGACACGATCTGCACTGTCAAAAGTGTTAACCTGTAATTGTAAGAGCAATTTCTACCTGATTTAACATATAAAAGTGATTTGGTTGAGTGACGTTAAATAATATTTTTGACTTGAATAAAACCAGTTCCTTTAGACTAGATGATTGTTGACCAGCAAACAGGTCCTGATGTCTGACGCCGCGTCATACGAGCTGCTCTCCTTCCCTCCGATCAACGCATTAGCTCTGTTTTCTTGTGAATTTAACTTGTGTGCAAAATTCTAATATGACATAAAACATTTGAAAATAAAGCAGCGTTTCCATCCCGTGTGTTCAAGAGAACAAAATCATCACTTCCTGGGACATTGGCACAAAATATCAGTAATAACTGATAAGTAATCTCCTCCATCATAAATGAGTTGGTCTCAGAGCGTCAGACGAAACACAATAAACGCTGTCATGTGATCTTGCGTTGGGATGCTGGTGTTCAGGAACACAATCGTGAGAGACGCTTCTGGAGGAATTAAACCAAATCATTCTGATGACAGACTTTGACTCAGACTTTTCAGAACCACCAAACCAACATTTGAGATGCTGCAATACCATTGGTCTGCTGGTTAGTGCAGTTATCCAATCAAAGCTTAAAGCTGCCGGGCTCGACCCTCTCTACACCTTCATAGTGTGTTTTTAGATGTGTGTGTGTGTGTGTGTGTGTGTGAAAGAGAGAGAGAACCACATACAGCAAACTTATAAGACTTTTATCATTGTAGTTCTGTTATGAAAACATCACTTCCTTGCTATTTTTCTTAAAATGTATATTTCTGTTCTTGTCAGTTCTGTTTCTTCTCTGCATTTCTCTAGCTTGCTTCATAATCTAGTTGTCTAATAAAACTGGCATTGTATGTTATGAATATTGTTGGCTCATTGACGAATTGCTTTAGATAAACGTGTCTGTTAAATGCATAAATGTAAATGCTATCCGTTAAGTTAAACTGAAGTAGAAGTGCTTTTAAGATCATGAGAAGCATAAATTGTCAGGACTGTAATATTTTATGTCCTTAATTTTATGCAGATCAAGTCAAGTCAGCTTTATTTCTACAGCACTTTATACAACACAGATTGTTTCAAAACAGCTTCACAGTGATAAACAGACCTCAGTTCAGCTGTTATCATTTATTAAAATATAAAAATGTTCTTCAGCCACAACCGTATTCCTCACACACCTCTTGAACCGTCTCTGTTGTCGTTCAGATCTTCAGTCAGGCCAACAACTCCGTGAAGCGCTGGCTGCTGAACTTCGCGGCCAAAAGAAAAGGAGCGGAGGTGAGCCGTGGCGTTATCCGCAGCGACAGCATATGGGACAAGATCTTCTTCCATAAGATCCAGGTGCGTGACGGAGAGCCAGTGGGACACGAAGCCCAAGCGGCGCTGCTGTTTGACTGGATGATGTGTGTCTCCTTACAGGCCAGTCTGGGAGGGAGGCTGCGGATGATCATCACCGGAGCGGCTCCCGCGTCCCCGTCCGTCCTGGGCTTCCTGAGAGCGGCGCTGGGCTGTCAGGTGAGGCGAGAGCGCCGTCCGTAGCGTAGTTCTCCCGCTGTGTGTCTCAGCTGATCACGGCTCGCTCTGCCTGCAGGTGTACGAGGCGTACGGTCAGACGGAGTGCACCGCCGGATGCACCTTCACCACCCCTGGAGACTGGACGTCCGGTGAGACTCCACACCTGTCATCCGTTCACACTGGCCTGACAATCAGGGTTTAAACATTTCTCTTCAGTTTCTCTAAAGGCGAAATAAATAAATAAATAAATAAATAAAAGAAACTTTTTTTAAAAATAGTATTTTGGCTTGACACCAGAGAACTCATACTGGCTCGCTTTACTGACCGCAGAGATAAACTTATTTTAAAAAGACATCACAATAAACATTGTCTTTGATAAATATAATTTAAGGAAAACGAATACATTTGGCTGTAATGAATTAAAGTATTTAAGTTAGTCCTAAGTATCATTTCAGAAAGACAAGAAAAATGTTTCTGTGAGAGGAGATTAATGACCCTGACGACGAGTTTCACAGTGATCATCTGTGGTCTGCTCTTATGATTTAATTTACCATATATACCTTTAATAATTCACTGAGGATCTCTTTTTTCTCCCCAAATCCTCAAGTAACTTTCCAGGTTTGTTTTCACACGGATGCTTTAAATGTAACGCTCTCCCCTGTCCTCTTCTAATCCCTGTAAGCAGGTCAATATAATATTTATTGTCTGTCAAAATGACATAACTTTGAAATATTATCACTCAATGTTCCAGTTAATGAACATTTTTGATCAAGGCAATGTATGTTACATAATACAGACATATATTACTACAGTGATATTTAATACGTCCGTAATATTGCTGCAGAAATAATCAGGGGTTATTCATAGTCTGTTATTAATTTGTTAATGTTTTTACACTTTTAAATGTTCTTTTAATGTTCAATGGTTGAGGAGTGAGGAGAATAATGTCACAATTAGAATAATGTTGTACTCAGTGTTTGAAAATGCTTCTTATTACATTCATAGAGCGAATCTGATTGTTTACAGAAGTTACCAGTAGCTCCCATTATTCGCACAAAGCATCATGGGGTTAGCAAAGATGTGGACAGAAGTTTCCACTATGAAGAAACCTGGAAATGTGAAAAGGGTCCGTCACTGCAGAGCTTCACTCAGAATAGCTCTTTAGTAGGGACTCAAAATAGAAAAAAACTGCCCAGTAACCCATAACGATCCATTTAATGATCAAGATGAAATCCTCTAATACTGACGTGATGTGGACCTGTGCAGGAACTGTGAGAAATATGACGTCTCTAGATCCATTGTGAAGCTGCTCCTCATGCGTGGCAAGATCTCCCTCGTGTGGCTGATTATTGTATAACACTTAGCAGTGTTTCTCAGTCATTGTAGAATCATCCAAACACACACTGGCAGCTACAGGTCTGTATGTAATGCTTATGGAGAACATGACTTGAATGTTGGGAAAGGTTGAAGCACACTTTGGCTACTCCTGATGAAGTTCTTGAGGTTTGTCTCTGTCTGTAGGTCATGTAGGAGCTCCGCTGCCGTGTAACCTCATTAAACTGGTGGATGTGGCTGAGAAGAACTACTTTGCTGCTAAAGGAGAGGGCGAGGTTTGTTACGTTCACCATCTGTTATATCTTAGTTTGACACACGCTGGCTGATAAAAGTGCAGATGGAAAATGAGCAAAGAGAAAAAATACTACTTAGCTACTTCATGCTAAAATATAGAAATATACTTGGTCGGCAGAAATGCGCGCTTAGTATTCATGTTTATGTAATATAAAAATCAATCATTTTCACAACAAATTCTCTAAAATGTCATGAGGCGTAAGCTGGTGTGAAATGTATGTTCAAACGTTCCTTACACCTTGAATACACGTGTGTACAATCATCTCGTTCAATTAGTATGAATTTCTGAACTATAAATATTGTGACTTTTTTTTTTTTTTTTTGCAAAAACAGCACTGCTTCAAAACTTTGTTTCTTTGTTTTTTTTTTTTTATAAATAAAAGATTTTATTATATGGCGTTGTGGAATAATGCTGTTCACGAAACACACGTCTGGAAAGCAGCTTGAAACAGGAAGTCGTTCTGTCCATGTTGAACAGCATCATCTCAAGCCACAATGCATTTGTCTTTACGTGAGCGAAGCTCCATATCTGCCATCTCTGTCTCTCACCAAACATAGAACATGTCATTATTAAAGCACAAAATAAAACATCACCCATCATTTTTCTCTTTGTTTTTGCTTCAGGTTTGTGTGAAAGGCCCGAACGTCTTCAAGGGTTATCTGAAAGACCCTGTGAGGACCGCTGAGACGCTGGACGCGGACGGATGGCTTCACACTGGAGACATTGGGAAATGGCTGCCGGTACGTCGGCCTTCTTCTTTATATGCAAGAGACACGGCAAAAAGCCACGATGATCAGGACTGTCATGCTTCTGTACACTGTAAACGCTGCTAACCTGCAGTCGTAACTTTAACTCTTTCCCTGACTGCGTTTTTTTTAAACTTGCCATTTTAAAAATTTTGATAATTTACACAAAGTTTCTTGGCACCCAGAATATTTTGTTGTATGAATATCTGAATATGCAATTCTTCAAAAGAAAGAACAGATTTTAAACAACAAACATTTTATTCTAGCTTCATGCATTCTTTTTTATCAACAGTTGAATGTGGGCAAGTTTCATAAAAAACAAAAAAACATTTTGAACAAATTGCTGAAAAAAAAAAAGTTTTTTGTTTGTTTGTTTTTTTGTGTGTTTTTACAACGACTACAACATGTGCGTACTCTACTCTTTCATAAGATGTGTAACTGCGCCCCCTACTGTATGACAGCGAAAACACGGATTGCTGGAAAAATTAGGCAATGGTCTGGAAAGACTTAGTTATTTCTGATTTATCCCATTAAATGTGAACCCTTTTTGACATGAATAAAGCCATTTTCTTCAGTGTACAGGTCTATCCATCTAAATCTAACAGATATTGCTTGATTTCAGACCGTGTGCATTTCCTCGCCATTACTCTTGAACACCAGCATTGAATAGGCTTATTTAAACAATATAGAGTGTTGAATGGTGTGAAAATGCATTACCACTGCATGGCCAGCCCTGCTCTTCTTCACTGGTGTTAAATGTGACCCTGTGGCCGTTGAGCTGCTCAGACAGATTTCCACCACCTAACTGAATAAATCACGCTCCTTCCATTCATCTGTCCATTGTTTTACCATCAGAACGGCACACTGAAGATCATCGACAGGAAGAAGCACATCTTTAAGTTAGCTCAAGGTGAATATATTTCCCCAGAGAAGATAGAAAACATCTACATCCGCAGTGAACCCGTGTCTCAGCTCTACGTCCACGGCGACAGCCTGCAGGTCAGTCACTAACCGTCGTCTAGAATGTCCAGAGAGTTAGCAGTGCTGCTCGATGATAACGCTGACCGATTGTGTGCAGTCGTGTCTGGTGGGAATCATCGTCCCGGATCCCGAGGTCTTTCCCTCATGGGCTCAGAAGAAAGGCTTTGAAGGATGCTTCGACGAGCTGTGTGAAAATAAAGTATGGCTCACCTGAACCCTGATCTCCTACAGATTTGCTGCTTTTCACCAAGTTGCTGACCTTTGTCTCTTTTGTCACATCTAAAGGACTTGAAGAAAGCCATCCTGGATGACATGGTGCGTTTGGGAAAAGCTAGTGGCCTCCATTCATTCGAACAGGTACGTTCCAAAACCGACATTTTGTAGCCAACAACTACAGTAGTAAAATGCTTTTATGTTTTTTTTGTTACATGTTTTAGGACTAGGTTGAATTAGCTAGTTCAATTAGCTTAGCATTTTATATTTAATCTAATTTGAAGGTGAAGCGTGTCATTTCTGCCTCGTTCTTCATCTCTGGCTAACTGTGGTTCTTCAAATGCATTCGAAACGCAGTTGTCTGAGATTACTGTGCGTTCTTGTGTTCGTGGCGAGGTGACCAGCAATGCAGCGATTGGCCGGCAGAATGACATCAACTGAACATCATTTCAAGTGTATTTAAACAGGCTTTATGTGTGTGAATTAAAAAAAAAAGAGTTTTAATGCTTTGCAGCATGGCGGCATAAAGTAAAGCCGAGTGCTTAAGGCCCGTTCACACTGAGAACGATTACTGTAAAGATAACTATAACGATATCTATATTTGCGTCCACGCCAACAGACGATAACGCTCTGTTTAAAGTGTGTACAACATGTCATTAAACATGTTTTTGCTCTTCTTGTTGCATTTACATGACTTTAACCAGCAGATGTCCTCAGCGTGCTATGTTTGGAGTGAATAGAGCAGGGGTGTCAAACAGATTGGAAAAAAATAATCACGTGTGGGCCGAATTAATAGTAAAAAATAAATAAATGTTAGTGTGCTGAAAGTTGCATTAATATTAACCATATAAACAACAAATTAATTTGCAAGAAAAGTAGTACACTGCCCCTTAAATCTGTATTTGTTTTTACAGCGAAAAACTGTTCGATTTTTAAAATAATGCTTTTTTAAATATTTTTTAAAGTGATGCACCATTTTCTTGGCCAATTCCATTTTTTTAGAAGCAAATTGGTCGATTCTGATACTGGTTGCAGATTTTTTTTAAAAAGCAAATTTATTTGTTGTTCATTTGTTCAAAAAATATGTGTAGCTCTTTGATATTAGAGGCGAACACTGCATTTTTATCACAGTCCCAACAAAGATGTTATGCACATGAGCATGAGCAGTTGTTTTTAATTTAAATTATTGTATAATTTTAAGATTAACAGCAAAAACAGCATGGTCTGACTTTAGCTTTGTGAAATTATGCTACATAAGACTCCTGAACAAAACAGCTATAGCAGACGGACCTAAAAAAAAATAAAAACCTAAAAAATAAACTTAAAAAAAAAAAAAAAATGTTTGGATTTAGGACCAGTGGACTAGTGCATCTCTATTTTTTTAATTATTATAGTTCAAATCATCCCGCGGGCCGTCTGTTTGACACCCCTGGAATAGAGCAATCTGAATTAATGAATTCAGCTGACGAAGTCAATATAGTGGGATAAACACAACACCTAGTCTTTTTCACTGCAACTTCAAAGGAATTGAAATACCTGAGGTAATTTTGTTTTACACTGTTTGCTAGCCTGCCATATTTCAATAATACTTCTCTCCATTTATTCCGTGGCTGTTTTAAAGAATGGATTCTGATTGGCTGTCAGTGTTTTATCGTTCAACCGCTGGAAAAAATTGTTGATTTTTTCACTGCAAATATCAGGACCATTTTTCACAGGACACTTTCAAATGAATGCACAGCCTAATCGGACTAATTGTACATCTAATGTAAATCTAAATGAAATTTTGATTTAGCTATTCCCTCAAATGAAAATGGTGTCTGTTTTCAAAGCCATTATTTTATTATATTCATAATAATGTGTTTTGTAATGATTCTATTTATTTTCTATTTCTGCTCTGACAGTAATCATTTAAGTGAACACAACCTGTTGCTGAGATGAGTTTAAAGAACGGATCCATCAGTAATCCTATTAGTAAGAATGGGACACTCGCCCCAAACAGTCAATCCGGCAGTCCCCCGTTGAGCCGGTGCAGTAGTTATTACAGGCTAAAGTTGTGCAGAACGTCACGCTTCACATTTGAAATGGTCACAACAATGAAGTGCCTTCATGTACAGTGACAGTGCAAGTCAAACACCAAACCGAATAACTCATGATCCTCTGTTTTCCTCCCAGGTTAAAGACATCTACATTCACAAAGAATTGTTCTCCATACAAAACGGATTGCTGACCCCCACTTTAAAAGCCAAGAGACCGGAGTTGAAGGAGTATTTCAAGATGGAAATCGAACAACTGTACAGCAACATCTCCATGTAATTGTTCCGTCACCAAAAGATGAGGACGTTTTATCGACATTGGCATTCGTTCACTATTTGTTCTTCCTCGCTCAAAACTAGCAGGCACTAAAAGCTCCGAAAGAGCCATGGGCGTCAAGACAAGCATGAGCTTACTCGCTAAAAGAGTCATGAAACGAGTAATTCCCCCTTTGGCCGTGAATGTCAACAGTCGGTGTGCCTTTAGAAATGTGTCCGAGCTGCATCCAGATCGAGTCCTCCTCTAAAGCGGAAGCAGTTCCAGCTCGCATGCATGCTTCACTCGAGGAGAGCGACGATAACCCAAAGTTCATGTCCATTCATGTTTCGTTCGTGGGTCCAAAGGGAATTCGAATGGCACATTCCCAGCTAAAAGCCATGCATGCTGTGTTCCGGCGTTCCATGACCAACATTCCCAGGTCCTTTGCGGCATCAGAAGACGTTTTACATACTTACATTTCACATGCACAACACTCACCATATGATGCTTGTCTATGTAGTAAAGAGTGGCTCGCTTGATCAAAGTGAGCAGAACATGCAATTCTGGGCTGACCTGATGGATCAATTAGCGTTTCAGTTCTTTTTCATCCCAAAGTATTTCAATAGTAGAGTACATTTTGAATAAAACTAGATGTGAAACTATTTAAGCAATGGTTTGAAGTGTAGAGAAACCAATAAGATTTGAATCTGCTCTTGAATGATATCAGAACTTTAACTTTGTTTTCCACGAGGGGACAGGAATGGGGAATATGAATCTGCAGAGATGTTAATTCATCCTTGGTTACTTTAGCTTTCATTTATGGCATTTAAACATAATGCATTTCACACGGCACCTTTCAGTCTGGCCTAAACTGTGTTTTTTGTCTCTTTGTTAGAATATTATTAGCTAATTTAATGATCAGGGTTATTCCGTTATTCATTTATTTATTACTATCAGAGGTTATTCTAAATGGTAACTCCATTTGGATGCCACTAAGTTCTGCATAACTTTATGCTTACTGATTCTTACTCTTTTTTTTTTTTTTTTTTTTCCCACACAAAAATCAACCTGATAAGTATACATTCCTGCTGATTTCAGTGGTCAGTACGCCAACACGTCAGACTGAAGCCCAAAGTCTGTCTAAAGCATTCAAAGTCTTTCAGTCAAACAGCTATTAGACATCTACCAGTCTGAACATGAGCCTTACACATTTTATATTATGTTACAATTTGGAGAAAGGAAGTTTTTGTTTTGTTATTGAAACAGTTCACCTGCATCTTTTCCTAATAATAAAGTCTTTTATCCGCATGTACATCTCTGCATATACACAAAAATAGTGATGATGAGTGTGTGCAAAAAAATGTAAAAATAAAGAAGAATTCTTTGTAATTCTATTGGTAGTGGTGGTGTGTGAACCCTCGGCATTTCAATCATGTGGCCTGAAGTACTGATATAATACCACAGATGAAAGTGTGCAATACAGTTTTAGTAATTAGTAAATTTCCATTATGGATTGATTTAGTCCTATAGGATTTCTATAGAACATTTTTGAAATTTGTTTTCCTTGATATTTGCTCATGTTTTACCACTGCAAATTAAAGGGATAGCTGATGACAGAATTATCATTTTAAGCTCACCGTAAATTACACAATAGTAAAGTCTTAATGTATGTGTTAACCGTTTGGTTGGAGATTGTTTGTGTGTAGGAGAACGGCTGTATGGGAATGTTTTTAATCAATATCTCACAGTCGTTCTGTACTTTTGAATATCAGCAGAACTGCCTGCGGCTGATACTGAGAACAACAGCAGTATTATTGTGAGCAGATTATCCTTTTTCTTAGATCAACTATTGGGCTGATTTGTGTTTTGGTCCCAAGACCAAATAAGATCTTCAGGAATACTTGACAATTACAGACATCTATTGATCTAGACTACTGTTGAAAGGTTTGGTGTCAGTAAGATTTTTGTTGTTAAACAAATTAATTTCCACAAAAATAGGAAGCAGCACAACTGTTATTAACACAGTCAGAAATTAATGTAAGCCAGCTTTCTGACTGGACCGTGTTTGTTCATTGTCATGCATTAAATTACAACAGTCACAAAGCTAAATTAAAGGCAGGGTAGGTAAGAAATTTTGTTCCAAATTTGTTTAAACTTTCTATATATATACATGCATAATTAAAATGTAAGAACTCTGGTAAAAAGAGTATAAAAATCGAGTGACTCTAGACCGTTTAATCTGTATTAAACACAGCTCATTATTTCCATCCGGGACGAAACATAGGATTGGCTTAGGCGGCTGTCACTCTCTCGCAACCATGGCAACCACCCTTTTGCCACACATGACCTGCCCACTTGCGCGCGCACGTTTGATTTGGGGAATCCAAGAGGCACGGATCCTAGGAATACCAAAACAATGGCAGAGAAACAGCAAGCTAAATTCACAGTATCGGCCTATGCAGTTAGTGAAGGCAAACCAGGCAAAAAAAGGAAGACAGTAACAGTACAAGAAAAGGCAATGAACAAAAAGTCTTTGGATAAACAAAGAAATAAAACGCGAGTTAATATCGGCGTGGCTTTCCAGCGATGGCGAGAACTGAGGGAACTCAAGGGGCTGAAAAGTGACTCCTTGATGGCTTTATTTCTGCTGGACAGGTAAATCTTTCTTTTTGTATTTTGATCATACATATTTTTTTGTTTATTTTTTCATGAAGCATGTGTCATTAGCACACGTAGCTGCGTAATATAGCTAACATAACATTACTTAGCGAGCCGTAGTAGAGACGATAAATAATGATAGCTATAGTGTTGAATTGTGCATAATTTTACCCTCTGTCTAAGTCTTTTACCATGTTCACCTGCAAGTTTACCTGCACGTTTTTTTCGCCTTTGTTTTGTTTTTATATTCTCTACCTATGTTTACTGATGTCTTTATCTTGTATCTGTGTGTGTCGTACACACTTTGTTGTATGTGTGTGTTATTATTTTGTGTCTGCAATGCAGTTGTGAGTTGATATTTGAGTGTATGTTACTCTGTTGATCTGTAGAACAACGTATATGTTATGAATCTTACACGAAATTCATCTTCATCACAGTGTAAATGATGGTAATGGAAAAACGTGTATCATGCAACCTGTTTTTAGCTTTGCCTTATAGATAACTAGCTCGTTAGCGAATCAAAAAATATATATTTTAAACTTTACCAATATCAATATGCTAGCTTGATAGTGAGTACTAAAATACATCTTGTTTGTTTATCTTCATAATTATAAAGTTATTTTTATTACATGTGATTCTGACATGATGTCACTACATGCACTGTGCTCCTTCCTCTCCGCTCGTCTCAGGTAAATAATGCGTCTTCCAGCTCAGTGGTCGGAGTCACACGTTCATGCGTTTTGGGGGCGTGGCTTTGGAAGGAGCCCAGAAGGGAGGGGGTGGAGTGAATGGAAATAATGAGCTGTCTTTAAAACAGTCGTGAGAGGTCTACAGACACTCGATTTTTATACTTTCTTTTTCAGAGTACTTACATTTTAATTATGTATTGATATATAAATAAAGTTTAAACAAATTTTGAAAAAAAGTTTTTTATACATTTTTTTGCCTACCCTGCCTTTAAATGAAATGTATCCACATTATCAAGGATCTATTTCGACATGATTTCCAACACATAAAAATGGCTTCCTTTGGCGTAACATAATTTGCTAAGGTCACATTAAAATATATTTTTGACTTTGATAAAATCAATTATATATTGGAAAAAAATCTGTGCATTAAATATTCAATGATTATATCTTTTGACTTAAAAATACATTTCTCTGTTGTGAAGAAAAGCTTATATAGTTTAGTACAAGGTATGTGTGAAACCATTCTACAATGAAAGGGAAATGGTCATTCTGACTCATTTAAATATAATACTGATCATATTTTGAAAATACACTTTGTAACCCATTAGGTTTTCTATTCAGTTACAGAGAGCTAACAGTTTGAAAGTCCAGCCCCAAAATTCAGTTTTGTAAGTCCTTATCAGTTCTCATTTGTATTTAGTGTGGTTTGTGTTTCTCCTATGATCTGCTGTTTCTATTATTTATTCTCCAGCAATCACCTGTATGTTTAAATTAAAGACTCTCAATCTTTTTGTGTGTGTCTAGCAACCACATTCCCTTACAGAAGAACTGACCTTCACAGTAAAATATAACACCAGTTCAAGTAATTCTCCACACAATCTTCACAGAGTCTGGCCCAGCCCGGTCACCAGCATGTCCAGTTGTAATGGTCGCTAGTCCTGTGTTTTCAGTACCTTCCCGTCCTGGCATCTCTGCAGTGAGGTCAAGTCTGGGGGACTCAGAGGTGGTCCCACTGTGGACGGCACTCCCGATTACAGCGACGGCAATTTTGTGCGTTAGGGCCACAGACTGCTCTTCAGCCCAAGAGTCCGCTCCAGAGTCCACTCCTGCCCCAGAGCTCAGCAACTGATTACTTGCTTTCGATACTTTATTTGAACCAAATATTATTGCCTTGTTGCTATTACATATATTTAAGTCATTTTAAAGGCTAATGTCTTTGCTTAGGTCTATTTTTATTACTATGGTTACTCGATTAATCGTCAAAATAACCAACCAATTACCAAAATAATTGTTAGTGACAGCCCTAATTATTTTTGCACATCTAAACATACCTTTTTTTTTATATATTCATAACAAATGAGCACACACTCCTACACAGCTGAATCACTTATTTAGGATTTCATTTCCTTCACGGAAACAGTCAGAGGCAAAATCCCCCTGCATCCCCAATTCCATCATGAAAAGAAACTACAAACGAAGAAAGAAATAAAGCAAACAAGACTCCATACCTCTGTTTCCTGTTAATCAACACAATGATCAATGGAACTCGTCTCTTCTCCAACACCAGCTATCACAGCTCTCACGCAGCTCCTTTCTTTTATTTTCCCCTTTCACTCTGTCTTTCAATAGAGTCATTTCACATCCTCTCTTGGTTTAAATGCACATACACACATTCTCTCCATCTCCTGCTGTCTGGTTCTTTCAGATTCGAAACCAGTAGCTATGCGTGATTGATTGAAAAGAACAAGACAGAGTGTGTACGCGTTCACGTGAGAAAAAGCATTGTTTTTGTGTGTGTAAATCATTGCCTCAGCATATGTGTATATATGCAGCTTGAAGGTCTTTAAAGGGAGAGTGGCATAAACGTAGGAGTATCTGTTTGTGTGCTTGTATGCGTGATGTTTAAAGCAGTTTGAAGTCGACTCTTCACAGCTGATGGAATGACATGACGAGACCAGGCCGACCAATCAAAGCTCTTGTTTCAAGGCCACCTGTTTCAGATACATAGCATGGAACATATTAATATTTCATTCTCACTCATACATATAAATCTTATTTTTTCAACCTGTTCAGGTGTTCTTTGATCCGTTTTGGCCTCTGACAACACACTATAAGCGATGCTAATTCCTTTAGCAGCGGTGTATAATTGAAATGAATCATATTTAATATCCCCATTAGCCCTCAATGGTCATCACATCTACAGTAGAAGATTTCCACACGCGGCTTGTGGAGTTGACTCACAGCAGATCCAGAAATAGACTGACCTTACATTTTTAATGTCAGTGCTATGCTACATGAGAAATCTATATAGTTTTAATTTTAAGTTTTAATTGTTTTGTTTTTTTACTGTATATGGTGGCCAAAAAAGGACACCTAAGCCACATAAAAATGCATGAATTACTTTTCATTATGTAACAAAGTGGTATTTATTTTAAAGAAAGAAAAAGCAAAACAAAAGATAATTGTTATTAAATGATAAAGTGATTTTCCAAATGAATACGCTTTCTGGCTGTCAAATAATGTTAGTGGATGTTCACATCATGGCTATTTTACACAGAATGCATTTTTGTTAGATGCAGATCAGTGGAATGACAAAAAGCACAAGGTCTAGAGTTGATTGAACTTTTTGACTTGAGAGCCACATTTTTAGATACAAAAGACATGAGGTGTGAGCACAAAGGTTAAAGCTGTCCATCTAGCATGCATTTATATTGAAAAACAATGGAAACAATGGAAAAGTAGTGAAGTGGAATGAAAAAACGTGTTCTGCGTGAATGTGTAAAGTGATGAACCTGACCTGTTGGTACTCTGCTAGCACATTTGTTTGAATGTAACAGGAAAAGGAAAGTAAAAATCCCATTTATTTTAGGAATGTATTTTCTGCTTAAATCTTTCAAGACAAATATACCATGATCTCCAAATTTCAGTGGTTAAGCAGTATGTTTCTGTTGGTCATCAAATAATTAGAGCCAATTTCTCTCTACACAATCAAATATTCTATGTATACTGTATATATGCACTATTTAGATGCTGTAGATAGATTGTAATTAAAATGTAATTTATTCCTTTGATGCAAAGCTGAAGTTTCAGCATCAGTGTCACATGATCCTTCAGAAATCATTCTAATATGATGATTTGGTGCTCAAGAAACATTTACTATTGTGGTAACACTTTACAATAAGGTTCATCAGTTAAACATTAGTTCATGTGTTAACTAACAAGAACTAGCCATGAGAAATACATTTGTTACTGTATTTACTAATCTTTGTTAATGTTAGTTAATGAAAATACAGTTTGTTCATTGTTTGTTCATGTTAGTTCACAGTGCAATAATGTTAACAAGATTTTAATAATGTATTAGTAAATGTTGAAATTAACATTAACAAAGATTAATAAATGCTGTAGAAGTGCAGTTCATTATTAGTTCATGTTAACTAATGTAGTTCTTAAAGGGGACCTATTAAAGGTAATTAAATTACAGTGAATAAGAACCGAATTAAACTGTAAATGATTCAGAATTAATACTAAACACTTTATCAACTATTTGTCCACCGAAAAGTTGAGGTTAGGGTAGTTCACCAATTCTGGACAAAATATTATCCTGTGGCCAACTGTAATAATATAAAGTTATGATTACTGATATGAGCAAGGTAGCAAAATCTAAAGTTTAAGGGGGTAATTTGTAAGCACACAGCACAAGAAACTGATATATGTGTAAAACCAAACAAAACTTTATTGAACTACTCTAAAAAATACAAACTAATTTAATGAAAACACACACACACACACACACACATTAATACAGTTACAGGGAAATTGTGCGATTGTTAATGGAGTCCCAATTGTCTTGCTTTAAACAACCGTTCTTTGACCACAACCTGAAAGAATGAATATACTAGCAATTCAACCTTAGTTCGTTTGCTTAATAAAAATTAAACCAGCTCAGCGAAATAGAGGAGACTGTGTTATTTGCATGTGGGATGCTCCTGTAAGCACGCGTTCCCTTCATGACGTAGTTGGAGGAATCTTTGCGGCGCTGCTTGGCTGGAGGTCGGTCAAGAGTCCTGAGGGACAGCGTTCGACAGTGAGTGGGTTACTGGCTTTGCAGGAAGGAATCTTTTCCGGTCAGTTGCTGGGTTATGCTTTGCTGTGTAAATTTCTCCCTGCATCTCGATGATTTGCTGGAAGCAAAAGACTTTTGAGAGGATTTCTTAGGCAAAGTTCAACGAAGGCTCGTCCGGCAGAGTTGATGAGTTTTGATGAGTTCTTGAAGAGGTCTAACGTGCAGGCAGGACGATGGTCGGTCCACACGGGTCAGCGAAAGCCAAGGCAAAAAGCAATGCTAAAATGTGTGACATTGGTTTTTAAACAGGTCTGTTAGCTCCACCCTTTCGAGAGTTTCCACCAGTCAGATGTTTAGGGCGGGTCCTACACCCAACTCTCCACCCAACTGGTCCTTTGTTCTCAAACTTCATGGAGTTTTGGGCCAGCATTTTAAGAAATCAACTTTCAAAGTTCAAATGTGGTACCTCTTACACTCATGTACTTTGCATCAAAATACTGGAAATCATTCACACATCACACATATACCAAATTAAATCCACGCCAACGCTTATATATACGCTTATATTTATAAAAATGGTCTTTGACAAGGAAAAGTGCTTAGCGCCACGTCAGGGTCTGAGCAGACGTTCGCACTTTTCCTTGTCAGATTACTGCAGGTTTTTGGAAATCTAAGCTATTCTTGCAGCTCGCCATTCTAAATTAAAGGATTTGGACGATGACTGGTGATCTTTTATACGTAAACGACATTAATTAGGTGTCGTTTACAATGTGAAGAACTGAAACCATTCAGCTGTGCACAAGTTCAAGATCATTTGTGATTTATAGATTTCACATCTGAAAGAGAGGCGTACGCTCATTTTCTGTGTGTACGTTCATTCTGTGAATCACACGCATGCACACACATCTGAGAAATGAACGTAAGATCAAATTTAGGACGGTTTCTGCGCAACATTTTATAAATGAGGCCCCTACAGTCTCCTGGAGGACATAGTCTCTAACAGAGGAACCCAATTTACATCCAGGGTGTTGAGGGATTTCTGTAAACATCTTGACATCAATGTCAGTCTCATGTCCAGATGCCATCCTCACGCTAACGGTCAGGTTGAGAGACTCAATCAAGAGATTGGACATTATCTTTATTCATACTGCAGTCGAGAACAACACAGGTGGAGTGAGTTTCTTCTGTCAACTGATTACTCCCAAAACTCCTGGGTCATGGGTCATGGGATATCAACCACCACTATTCCCCTGGTCTGGAGAACCATCAGACATCCCAGCAGTTGATGACTGGATCAGCAGGAGTGAAGGGGTATGGGACAAAGTATTCAAGTGGATTGACAAAAACATCCCGACCTATGGTCGGGTGTCCACAAGAAATCTACGGCTACCCAGCAGGAATCTCAGCCCAAGGAATGTTGGTCCCGACAAATAAATCACATGAATAAGAGCTACACACATTATTTCCAGAACTCCTGTGACTGAACATATTTCTCTGGTACTGCAATAATACTACAACACTTGTTAACCACTCCTGGTTAAATATTGAATTGTACTCCTAATAAGGCACTCCATAATCTTGCCCCGGTATAATTGATGACTTATCCTTATTTACCTTAAAATAAAAAAAAATCACCAAACAGGCCAATAAGCTTTAAAAGGGAAGGTACAGATTTTTAAGCTCTGATAAAAATACAACGGTATCAGAGTAGAGGCGAAAGCAGTGAGCCTTGTCGGGATCCGTGACTTAATTTCAATGGTTGCGAGCAGGACTTGACATTAACACCCGCCAACCCGTCAAATGTGGGGAGATTTCTGAATATAATTTCAGCCTACATAATAATCAAAGGTAGCCAAACTTGTAGTAGCACAAAATTACAAAACGATCCCAATTCGTTATCTAGTAACTTACAGTTAGTGAAGGCGGGATAGACGGAATCGCGCTGAATGACACTCAACAGAAGCACTCTCTGTCGCGCACGCGATCGATTAGATCTCCCTGCACCCGAATAGTCAAATACACACACACAGATGTCCATCGTGTGCAGTATCTCGCATGAATACAGTTGGTTATGGCTTAAATGGACGTAAACGGACTGGTAAAAACTGGATATGTGTCAGTATATTACGTCCATGCATTCAGCAGCCCAATTAAATACCTGTCTGTCATTAATGTTAATCAAACAACAAAAGATGATAAATAAAGGTTAAATAAACCTACTGTATCTGAAAAAAGAGTTTAGGCTATTTAATTTACTATTGTATTACTATTACTATTGTGTTCAATTATAGAACGCACAAACAAAATGCCCCCCCCCCCATTGTACAAATATGTCAAGGATTTTTTAAATAACGTAAATGTTTCATGGGTTTTCTATTAGTAAGACACATCATTTACGTTATATTAAGCCATACAAGTTTTAACACCATGCTTCCCTTTAAAGCTCAGTGGGCTCAGGGGAGGCAAGAGGGATGCGACTCCTGCTGTAACTTTACCTGCGGTGTCGCTATTGGACAGTGTGGTTTATTTGGATTTCCCATAATAGCACACATTATCTGCCAAATTCATAAAGGATTTAAAAACAAATGCAAAACATTTCTTTAGGCATGTACATTCAACTGTACAATGACGGCACTATAATGAGCCGTTAACTGTGAAGCTACCTGCTGGAACCAGATCAGTGTAAGTGAATTCTCAATGCAATGTCCCGCCCTCATGAACAAATCGAGAGAGCTTGGCGTAGTAAACAGTGTCAGACAATAAATAATCCTGCTTTTGATTTCTTAAACTCTGCATGAATTGGACATTGCACTAGTCTTTTCTTCTCTATTTTGCTGTATATCTGAGTGAAAAAGATATAAAAACACAAAAGGCACTTTGACTGAAGTATTGCATTTCTGTCATGACAACTCTCTGAGAGTTTGGCTTGGTAACAAATATGACAATGTTAATGTGTTTGGTCTGCTGCTGCTAAACAAGTATGGAACTTTCCACTGCTAGTACACACTCGACACACCACTGTGAGCAAGTAAAGCCCGGGATACACTGCACGAGTTTATCAATCCTATAAGATCATTACTTTATCACACTGTGAGACATGGATCCACTAAACTTGGGTACGACATGCATGTAGACTGTACGATGATAACACCTGTTGACTCGTAGACTACGATGCAAGTTTCTATAGAAGAATAAAAAGTCATCAGCATGCGCTAGTGGTAAACAAAACACCATGTCGAATCACACTTTGGCAGTTGTAATTTTTATTTAAAAAGGAAGCGGCGAAAGAAGAAGGGATTGATTTCATGTTGCATTTTCATTGGCTGGTCAGTAGATGTAGGTGTTAGCAGCAAACACACACTATCATAGGCTATCTTTGGTCTCAAGACCGGGAAAACGTCCGTCTTTGAACCTCTCTCACTGTACGACATTGGACCACCGATTAAGAGCCACGATCACAGAAATCACCACGATTGTTTCACGATGGCAATCTTTCATCTGGGACAGCCAAAAATCATGCAGTGGATCCCGGGCTTTAGACATGCTGCTGCTGTACATTATAGCATACATGAATTACCTGTAGCAGAGCTGGAGCTGGGGAAGGGTACAGCAACTGCTACAGCAAACGATAGGCAAGTATATGTTGAGCAGCAAGCTAACTGGCTACTGATACAGCGGGAACCAATCAGCTGTGCCCTATAGAGAATGATGTGATTGAGTTAAAGACCTGCTGTATCAGCCTGCGCCATCACGACAGAACGTTGTGTTTATTCGGTGTCTGAGGACACTGCTTCAGTGGTTGCTCTGGAGGCTAAGTCGTCACGCCTAGAGCGGATGTGTCCGTCTATAGTTGTGGTCAGTGATCTTTGGCCCATGACAGAGGTTTTCCTACTCCTGATGTGTACTTGTGGGTCAGGGTCCACCACCTCGCCGTCATTACCCTCATCACCCTCATCTTCCTCATCTTCACTCTGGCCTTCCTGAGGCTTCAGTGTCTTCGAGCTGAATTGGCTCAAAGGCTTTCCAAGAATGCCAAAGCTAAAGGCAAAAGAAAGTAAATACAATCAGGCAACAGAGACTATTAGAAACAAAGCGAAATAGACACATAAAATGCTTTTTATTATTACCTGAGAGACTTTAGCTGCTGTTTCAGCCCCTCCATCAGAGCCTCTGAATCACAGCCTTCAGTCGAGGGCCGTTTGCCACGTCTGAAGCCCCCAAACAGGTGCGGGGCGTTTTCTTGTGGAGTGGGCAGCAGAGAGACCATCAGAGGCGAACACTGGGTTAGAATCTTGTTCAGAGCTGGACGCCGCTCTGACCTCCTGGGTTAAAGGTCGGGAGACAGAGAGTGAGAGATACAGATGTTCACTTGCAGTTGCTTAACACAGAAGTTGATCAAGTTACTTCCAACACCTCACAAACCCCTAAAACCTCTTCATTCACATGCATAATAAATAACATTTAGTATAAATGTGTATCACACATGTTTAAAGTCTGGCTTGTACTAGGCTTTGGCGATTAAAAGACTCAAATATTATTATTTTTATTTTTATTTTCAGAAATGAATGCTTGTGTTTTTCAGACAGATTTATTAAAAAGAAAGATAAATAAAATCATATAATATAAAATAATTAAATAATATATATAAAAATAAATCAAACAACATATAATGAAAATAATACAATATTTTAATTAAAAATATAACATTTTAAATTAAATAAACATACTGAGCAATTTCAGTTTACAAGTCAAACATCATTAAATTTTAATTATACCCAGTTTTCTTGCCGCTTTCCCACCTGTTGTTCAATGCTGTTCGTTGAGGCTCCATAGACTCAGACCGATCACCTGGTTCATTCAGGGCGGGGTTAAAGCTGTCTGAGCGGAACAAGCGACCAATCTCCTGCTGGATGACCTTCAGGTCCCGCCTCTCAAAGGTCACCCATACAGCATAGCTGTAAAAACTGTAGAGACACTGAGACACAGAAAACACACTGACGTCATGCTGGGAAACTACTGATATTCAAGTTAGGGTTAGTGTTAGGGTTATTCTGGAATCCACTGCTGCTTCAATACATATCTTTAGAGTTATTAACATTTATCTTTCTAAATATTATATTTGAATGACTTCAACTTATGGTAAAGCATTTATTTTCTTTTTCAAACACTAGAAAATAATTTTAAATATTGTCTGTACCTTTTACTGAGAGAAAAGTACAACTTATCAGTATGTTTTGAGAAACTTTCCGGTTTATAGTTGGAGCCTGGGCCAACTTCAGCCTTGAAGAAGCTGTGAATCATGTGTTTCTGTGTATATGCGCTAGTGTTCTGTGTGTAGGTCCTGTATTGGTATCAGTGGACAGATGGCATTTGGCCGGAGACCTGAAGACATTATGTCATGACCCAACAGGACATCCAGTACCTAAATCCAGGGTCCCCTCGTCAGCATCCTGACAAATGGAGATATGCTTCTGACTATCTGTCCATGTGTGGAAGATTCCTAATCTTGTCTATTTTTTCTTAGCCAAGCAGAATAATTTTTACCCAAGTATTGACGTAGTTAGTGGACTCTGTTAGATTATAATTGCTGTGGAAACGTGAATGTGCGCAGAGCGGCCTAGAACTCAAACTATTCTTCAGTAAAACTTCAATTTATTATTATTGGGGCAGTCATGGCCTAATGGATAGAGAGTTGGACTTGTAACCCAAAGGTCATGGGTTCGAGTCTCAGGGCCGGCATGGATTGTCGGTGAGGGGAGTGAATATCCAGCGCTCTCCCCACCTTCAATACCACGACTGAGGTGAGACCCTTGAGCAAGGCACTGTACCCCCAACTGCTCCCGGGCGCCGCAGCAATGGCTGCCCACTGCTCCGGGTGTGTGTTCACGGTGTGTGTGTTCACGGTGTGTGTGTTCACGGTGTGTGTGTGCACTTGGATGGGTTAAATGCAGAGCACAAATTCCGAGTATGGGTCACCATACTTGGCCACAAGTCACTTCACTTTCTTTAAAACTTTGACTCCGGTTCTTCATTCATCATATCTGGTCTTTTGAGTCTTTAACTGTAAAATTCCCCTACAAAGTACATAAAAGTTTTGCTTTAACATGTTCAGGAATCACATGCTGTATATTAGTTGAATAGCACAAACCTCATCTAGCTGAATGTCACTGTGAGTGGACGACACCTTGAACCTGTTGGCAAAAATCAGGCCTTCATTCATCAAATGGTTCACTGAGGCTGACTCACACATCATGTGTCTGTCCTGACCTGTCACAAGCCACGAGGTGCTGTTGAGACGGAGCTTCTCCCAGCAGCAGGCTGGAGTACGAGAGGGCGAGCTGCTTCAGTGCCAGATCACACGTGTCCGCCACCATCCTCCGCTCGGTGTCGCTGTCCTCTCTGAAACAGAACAGCGTTAGGCTGCGTACACATCTTTATTGTGTTCCTATCATAATGTTGTGCTTTTTCATGTGACTCAAACTCACCCCTAGACATGTGCTGATATTCGGTAATACGATATATCGCGATAATGAATATGCAAAATATTATTATCGTGGGCACTTCAAAATACTGTGAATAATTATTTATTACGAATTATTCACATTTTTATAATGCATTTTAAGAATACTTTCCCCATCAACCATATAAAATGCACAACACCGCTGTATTCTGCGTCAAAGGGACACGCGCTCAGATGTAAACAAGCCCAGCGTGCACGAGAAGCACATGACTGAACGAGTGAAGGAGACGCGCTGAATGAAAGCAGAGGGCGCTGATGGAACAGCAGAAATGAGCGGTTACCCCGGAAACCCCGTAAACAAAGCAGCTGCGCTACTGAACAGTATTTAAAATGCTTCAGACATTCAGTTTTTTTCTAATCTCAATGTTCATCTGTTACAAATCCTGTCAGTTCCCAAACTACATTTCCCATCATCCTCCCTGTCAGTCACATGCTCACACTCCACTCCAATCATCATCAGCCACATACACCTGTAGCTTGTTATCTGGACTATAAAGGACTCACACACACACCACCTTATGGCGAAGTCTTGATTATCCTGTGTGTCAGCTCCAAGCGTTATATCCTGTCTGCCTGTCTAGTGTTACCGTTCCTGCCTGTTAACTGTTTATTGACCCGTTGCTGCCTGTCCTGACTCCTGCTTTGTACACCGACCTGTGAGTGATATCTGCCAGTCCTGTGCCTGTATTCTGACTACGACTCTGCCTGTCCCTTGCTGTTCCTGTTTGCTCCCGATTGACCCTGCCTGTATGACAACGCTCACGTTTAATAAAGCTTTGCATTTGGATCTCTACCGGAGTCCCGCCTTCGTTACATCATCACAGCACGAAATATTTAATACTTCAATTAACAGGTTATTTATTTTCAAACTTAAACATTTTTATATTTTAATCTGGACTACAGCATGCCCTAATGATTAGAAATGTTCTGATTATGTGTTATTGATCAATAACACTTAGTGACAAACGGCTTCATTAGTTAACATGTTCATTCATTATTACCAAACTGAAAATGAAAAATACTTATAAAGCATTAATTATTCTTAGTTAATGTTTAATAACTTTATTAAATTCAAAAGTTGTAACTATTATTCAATGGACCCGATCTAAAACTAACGATGATCAGTTGTTTTTTTTAACCAAGATTAACAAAAAAATAATTCCTTCTGTAACAAATGTAGCTGTTGCTCAATCTTAATCTTAGTTAATGCATTAGCTAACATTAAATAATGAGACTTTATTATAAAGTGTTACCTGTTCTTTATACTTTTTTTGCACTTTAGTCTGTTTGAAACATTTTAATTTATATTTTTTCTGTATTGCGTTATTGTTTTAAAAATATTCAGAGTTCTTTTTGTTATAAGAAAGAGTTCTTAAACCTGTTATACTATGACAACACTTTTTTGCAACTTATTTCAATATCGTGATAATATCGTATACCGTGAGAAAAGCTTCAGCAATTAATCGCAACATGAAAATTTGATACGTCACATGCCTACTCACCCCATGAGAGACTTTGGTTTTTTCTCCAGAGTTTTCTTCTCAAAGAAGCAGGAGAAGTAGAGCAGGAGATTGGCAAGAAACACATCCATCTCTTTGCTCCTGCGGATATTTTAACAAAAGAGGTTTGAACTTCATTTAAGTGTATCTAAGAAGTGAATATAATAGACAAAATAAAGAAGAAGAAATCAGTAAATATGAGTAAATATTAAGAATAAAGAATATGAAAATATAATCCTTAAATAGATTAAAATAAACCTAAGAACGTACTTGAGCAGCGGTAAGAAGCGTGGCGGTATGGGATAGCCCTCGTTCTCCTGCAGCAGACAGACCGCTGCCACTGCAACACATCTCATGTATATTAAATCAAATCATCTTAGCCGTTGTTTTTCATTGTGTATCAGTACATGGACCTACATTTAACATCCTGAATTGTGACATGTGCCTTTTGTGAGCGTTTTACTGAGTTCTTGAAGGCGTCCAGTTGAGCGGGTGTCGCAGTATTCCTTTGAAAACATGAAACAGAGTAAATCAGTGGCTCAGAATAACAAATCAAAGTCCTGCATACTGACCAGGAGAATTAAATTATTCAGCCATAATTATTTCCTGATGGCTGCCATACGAGCTGATGTCAAAAAACTAAAAATACTTTTGCCACTTCTCCAGATACTGTCTGATTCGCTCTTGGTATGCAGATGATTTTGGATTTTTCTGCTTTTTCTCCTCTTCTTGGGCTTCAAAACTGCAAACAAATAAAATCTGAATTACTGATTATGCTTGTGCGATTTTTTTCCTCAATGAAATAAAAGAAACGCAGGCTTGTGAACCCGAGCAGTGACAGATGACCTGATGAACTCCAGGCTCAGGGTTTGATCGTTGCAGGTCCAGCGTCCAGAGGAAGGTGGCGCTGCCATCGTTACCTGTCACACAATTAACATCGAAATAATGATGAGACCTTATTGTTCTCTCTCCACCATTTGACCATTTTTTAAAATAATAATTAAAGAACATAAGGCACCGAGGCTGCTTAATTTTCTGTCTTGAGCTGAAACTAAATGAGCAACTAATTACATTCATTTGCCCTAATTATATGATGAATTATATGTATCATCATCTTGTAAATGCTAAATTCATATCTAAATATTTTACAAATTAATCTCTGCCATTTTCCCACTATGACTGAGCAAATTAGTTGTCGTATTAGTTGTCTCTTATTAATTGTCATGTTAATTGTCTTATCTTGAGAAAGAAAGAGGTTTTAAGTTTGGAAGTTTTAAAAGCTTTTGCCGTTTGAAGCAGTGAGTTACAGACGTGTTGGTGACTGAGACCTGTTAGTTTTTACTGTGATGTGCGAGTTTTACCATAAAAACTAATCTGAGAAGATTGAAATGACCTGGATATCGAGTGAAGGACTCTTGGACACACAAACGGCTGCTAGTCCTAAAACACATTCGGTCTGTTATCATTATTACTGCTGCAGTGGTTTCTAGAGCAGTGTTGACACGTGACACGAATTCCTACCGTTTCATTCGGTGATTTTGCCATAATAACTCATCCGCTCAATAACTCAAAAATAAACAAATATCCAATTCAGTAAACTCGGGAACTGGGAGCGTCCACGGTATCCTAGCGACAGACTAAAGGCTGAGCTGCGCTGCGCCAGTTCTACGCGTGACGTTATGTGGGAAGCCACGCCCACCACGTACACATATGTAATCCACCCAATTAATTGAGGTTGTTCCTATGTAGTTTTATGTATTATTTTTTTTCTCTTTCCTAATGCATAAAATGTTCAGGCATATTTGTATTTTATTTTTTATTATTTTTATAATTATTATTTTGTTTTCGTGACGGATGAAAATAAGTTTTTTTTGTTGTTGTTGTTTTTGAATATAAGTTTCACATATATTCAACATATATAAATATTTCATAAATAATGCTTTGATAAACGATGTCACCATGAATCAGTATTAAAGATATTAGAAAAAATAGTTTCAAAACTTAAGGAAAAAAAAAAAAAAAAAACAAGGATAGAAAAAAAAAGAAAAAAAAAGAGAAGGGTATACATGTATATTTAAATTAAAGAAGAGGAATTTAAGTCTTTGTAAATGTCCATAGTTCTGATTGCTTTGCGGGTTGAAAGTCCTTGTAAGGTTTCAAAATAAATCTTCATGTCAGCCTTGAAGTGGGTGATATTGGGTATATCCTTCCAGACCATTTACATTTGTGTATATGAAATTTACCAAGTAAAATTATAAGATTTAACATAAACACAAGATTCTTATCTATACCTTTTTTGTCATAATAAAAAATAACATCTCTTTTGTCTATCTTAATTTGGATTCCACTTAACATATTAAATAAATATTCCACATCAATCCAAAATAATTTAACATACATACAATAAAAAAAAAGATGTAAAATAGTTTCAGTATCCATTTTACAGAATACACAAGATTCAGAAAGATCATTTTTATATTTTTTTAGAAAATGGTTTGTTGGATAAATTTTATGTATTATTTTAAAGTATATTTCGTTAACTTTATTATTGATACAGTATTTATTGTTATAAGTCCAAATCAATCTCCAATTAATATTCTCAAAATGGTCATTCCAAAAGAATTTATGTCAAATGTTGCAGGACAGTGAATCAAACGTCTGAATAATTTATTATTACATTTACTGTCTTTAATATCAACACCGTCCAACAAGACCTCTTTTTTAAACTTTGATTGCTTGTGAGATTCACTGATGCCTTGTAGAAGTCTCAAAAAACCTGTTGGTATTGCATCAAATACGATGCTATATTCTCGTGGAGATACAGGGATACAGGATGTCTGTAAAAATTCAGAATATGTAAATAAGTAGCCCTTGTCATTTATCAATTGTGAGACCATTAAGATACCGTTTTTAAGCCAATTGTTATAGAAGATTGATTTATTCTTATATTTAATGATTTTATTATTCCAAATTAACTGTTTGTGGGGAAAAAATTATGTTTGTATATAAGAAGCCAACACAAAAGAGCCCGTCTATGAAAACTGAATAGGGAGTTTATTAACCTCAAAGTCTCATTTTAAAAGAAAATCTATACCACCAACTTTTTCAAAAATAAGAATTATATACCATAACTTATCTTTATGCTTAGTATAATGTTTAATCCAGTTCAACTTGAAAATTGTATTAGAAGTAGCAAAATCGAGCACGTTCAATCCTCCTTGATTATAGGAATTACATAAAATATTTTTATTTAAATAGTGAGGCTTGTTTTTCCATATGAAATTGAATAAAGTTGAATCAATTTTTTTAAGAAAAGATTTTGGCACATCTAATACTTTCGCAGGATAGACTAAGCGAGATAGCCCCTCCGATTTGGACAAAAGAACCTTTGAGTGATAAATCCCTCATGAGCCACATATCAAATTTCTTTTTAATTTTCAACATAAGGGGTTGGAAATTAGATTGCACTCTGTCTGACTGATTTTTACAGATATTGATACCAAGATAAGTTACCTCCTCCCTAACTGGAATACCTTCAAATTCACTTAAATGAATACTATTGTCTTTAAGTGGAAAAAGAGTACATTTTTTAACATTTAAAGATAAACCTGAAGCTTCAGAAAATATACTGAGAGAACTTTTTTAACCTGTGATATATCTTTCAAAAAAATGCTGTATCATCAGCAAGTTGACAACATTTAATTTCTTTTTCCCTAGTTATGATGTAAATGTAGTGTCATTGTTTCCATGACCAAGAGAAACAGAAACGGGGCCGCCGGATCTCCCTGTTTTATGCCCCGGGAGATGCTAAATCTACGAGTAGTTCCCCAAGGAAGTTTAACTGAACTATTACAGTCACTATATAAAGTTTGTATCGCCCTTTTAAAGTATTGACCAAAACCAAAAAAATCTAATAGATCAAATAAAAAATCATGTTTCACAGTATCAAAGGCTTTATATATATCTATAAATAAGATGTAACTGTAATCTGTTATGTAATCCTTATAATTTATTAAATCTAAGATTAATCAAATATTATTACTAATATGTCGTCCTTGCATAAAGCCGGACTGACTATCATCTATAATTGTATCTAAACACAACTTTATTCTTTGTGCAAAAATATGAGCCATCAATTTTGCATCATTATTTATTAAGGTTATAGGCCTCCAATTGTCAAGTAATAAACAATCCTTATTGGATTTAGGTAACAATGTAATTAAACCTTGACACATAGTTGGGGGAAGCCTACAAGATTCTATAGCCTCCTTAAAAACCAATAATAAGAATTCAGAAATATAATCTTGAAATACCTTATAAAATTCACCTGTAAGGCCATCATTCCCTGGGGATTTATTATCTTTTAACTTACTGATGTTCTTTTTGAGTTCATCAATGGATATATCTTGATCACAAAAATCCTTCAATTTCATCAATACCTTGTGCAACATTATTTATATAAGAGAGGAAGTATGAGCTCTGATTACTGTTGTGTTCAGAATAGTTTTTTATAAAATTCTTCCACAAAATTCGAAATTTGTGGGGGGTCTTCAGAGAGCTGTTCATTAATTTTAAGTTTATATATACTATTAACACGAACATTTCTTTTTTTCTAAATTATGAAAATATTTTGTGTTCCTTTCACCAATGTCTATCCATTTCCGTCTGGAACGAATAAAAGCTCCCCGTGCTAAATTTTGATAGATATTGTCCAATTCATATTGTAATTCAATTAAAATACTGATGTCGGCTGGTGATTGCTCAGTCTTTTCATAAATAGAAATGATTTCCTTCAGTATTCTATCTTGTCTCAGTCTTTTTTCCTTAGATAATACTTTTCCCCTTTTGACAGCCATATTACATATCTGAAATTTGGTATATTCCCAATGTTTGCCATATATTTCTTCTTTTTTTGCTTTTATTAAATTTTCATTTATAATTTTTTTGGCTTTTTCTTTGAAGATTTTATCACTCAAAAGTGTATCATTTAATTTCCAATAATTTGGTTTATATTTTATTGATTGATTCCTAATACATAAGACTAAAGTAACCAAATTATGATCAGAAAATATTGAGGGTTCTATTTTGGCTTCTTCCACACTGTCTAGTAACTCATTTGAAATAAGCCAAAAGTCAATCCTGGATCTCTTGGATAAATCTTTGTTATTCCAGGTAAACTGGATTTGATCTGGATTTTTTAATCTCCATACATCACAACAGTTTAAATGCAGACAGAGATTATTAAATTCTCCTTAAGTGCCTCTTAATGATCTTTGAGGTTGACAGTCTTTGGTGGGGTCACTTATGCAGTTCCAGTCGCCCGCAAAAATTAGTTTAGCATTAATGAAGGAGTTCGATAAAGCATTTATCTGTTCTTCAAATTCAGCAAAAAAGTGTGTTTTTATGACTATTGTTATGACCATATATATGTTACCCAAAATGAAAATATCCTCCATAAATTCAATAACTAAAATAATCCATCTTCCTGAATCATGAACTACATTTTTAAGGATTTTTCCCTGAAAGGAACCCTTTAATATGGCAACGCCAGCTGATTTACTGCTTCCATAAGCCATCCAAATATTATCTCCCCACTGATTTTTCCAGAAATTAAAGTCTGAAGCTAAAGCGTGTGTTTCTTGTAGGAAATAAAAATCTGCCTTGAAAGTTTTACAAAATAAAAATACAGCTTTCCTCTTAATCTGTTCTCGTATACCCCTCACATTGAGTGAATAAAGTGACAATGACAAGTTGAAAAGTATAACAAAGTTTGACTCAGAAAAAAACCCCTTGAGTTTTGGGGCTATTAAAAAAACAAAATGATTTTCTGCACCTTTTAAACACTAATTTGAACAGGCAAACAAGAGTTTATAAATCTCTGATCTTTGAACTATCAAACATGAGGTATAACAGCACATCATTAGATGAAATTTAGAATACAGCTACATTTCTCAACGAAAGCAGTTTCCTTTAACATCAAGTCCGATCCATCATTACATTCTAATTTCTTTACCCTCAATGAAGGCTTTGGCTCCGACGAAGAATGCTTTTTTCCCTTGCTTTCGTGCCTCTTCAATCTGTGGCCACAGTTTAGTGCGTGTCTCTTTGTCTTTTGTAGTTAAGTCTTCGCCGAACTTTAACTTGTTTGTTTTGAGGAATTCCGAATTCTTCGCACATTTCCATACCTTTTCTTTGGTTGATCTGGACATAAATCGTGTTATCACCGGCCGAATTTTGCCATCCTCTCTCCGTCCGATCCTTTGGCTTACATCAATTTGGCAACGAAGATTCTCTTCGGGGTCTTGAATGACTGCCTTGCAGATGTCAATCACACGCTGTTTAACGTCTTCTCCTTCCTGCTCTGGTAGGCCATACAGCCTCAGGTTCCATCTCATTCAATCTGTCTTTCAGGCCTGTTATTTTCTTCTGATGATCATTACTTGTCTTTTTTGCCGTTGATATTTCTGTTTTCATGTCTTGCAGTTCGTTGAAAAGAAACTCCGATGATTCCTTTAAAGCTTCGATGCTATCTGCATTTTTCTTTATAAGACCTGCAAGACTGTCCGCATTTTCTTTTATTTTTTCAGCCACAAGCCTCACGATGTTATCTTGCAACTCGGAGAGTGTAGGTTCAGCTTTCCCTTTCTTTGCGGCCGGAGTGCATGGAGTCGAGTCAGGGAGAGGGACAGCTCCTCCGTCGGAAGTGTAAGAATGGTGCTGCTTTGACAACTTCCATTACATCCTCAGTCAAATCTTTGTTTTCACTGGTGAATGAAAGAGTCTTGTTTATTTTTTTACCTTGGTCTCTTTATCTTTTCTCGGTCATCTTTGATTTTCTTTTTTTCCCCCTTCAATGTGTTAATTAGTCTGTTTAACTCAAACACACTCCGAACAAATGTCCAAAATCATCCTTGTACCAAGACAACAACGTAAACATATAATTCCAGTTGTTTGCACAGATCGAATTTAACGTTTAAGGTGAAAAAATCATTTATTAATCCTTAGCTATGAATATCACCATCTATTCCGGCCGTAAAAGTTAAAAGAAGTAAAAGAAACGTGTCGATGGGTGCTGACGTCACATGCGCGCCAGCAGCTCGTTGAAGAGAGAGATGTGAGCCACATGTGCGGCTATTATTAATCTTACCCATCTTCATTATTTTTCTAAATGGATGTCTGAACTGTTTTATTGCATTAGGTAAGTCACAATCATTCTTTATTTTCATAAATATTGTTTAAGTATGTGTTTGTTGACACATACATGAAATGCGGATGGTTGATGCTGTTCGTTAAATGGGTATTAAGTGTGCAATGCAATATTTGTAAAGTGTTTCTGAATTTGTATACTTGTTAAACCTGTTTGGACAGAAATAATGTTAAACTTAAAGTTTAAGTTATAAATGTTATGCATTTCGGTGATGGATGCTGATGTCACATGCGCGCCAGCTTGTTGAAGAGAGAGATGTGAGCCGAGGGAACAAGATGGCTGGATAAGCATATTTATTCGCTCACCAGTAAATCTTGATTTTTATGTCAACATTTTAATCATCCTAATTGTTGTGTATCAGCGAGTATTGGACTTTGTCAACAAAAAAAGCTTCCAATCACCCGAAATTAGTCATTCCAGGACAAGAAGGGATGCCTGTAAAAACTTTGGGTTCTCTTGCCGAACATGAATACGTCATGGAAGCCGACCACGTCGATCATAAAGAGAAACAAAAAGAATCTTCCTCCTTGCAGAACACTCCAACTAAAGTCCAGGCTAAGAAACGGAAGGGTGACGAAAACCCTGAGATTTCCAATGCCGCTCTTCTGGAAACTATAGTTGCCAGATTCGATCTACAAGACGGGAAGCTGAGCAACATTGAGCATAAAGCCCCGGGTATACTTCAGCTGTCGGCGTTCGTGCACCGTCCGCATGACGGAGGGCTCGCAGCCGTCCGCACACCCCGTCCGCGTGCAGCCCAAATTTTGAGACCTTGCGGACGGTGCGCGTGCAACAGCGCATGCGCAAGCAGGAAAGAAGCGTCCACTAGGTGGCAATATGCACAGTACTGAGCACAATGTGCAGTCGTCGAAGAAGAGTGTGTAAAGAACGATTCAAAAACAAGACGAGTAAACGCATAAGCATGCCTTCTCCATCGTTTTTGATACCTGTTCTCTTGGAGTATCTTCTGAACTATGCTGCAATGGTGGCTGCACTATTTTTCTTCTCCAATCCTGCCCAGCGAATGTCCGGTTGTCTGGTAATAGTATAGAAAAAATTGCACTGCGCATGTGTCGAACTCTGTCATCCGCGCGCATCCTTGGTTATAGTATACTTTGAAAGATGCGCGGACGCGACTGCGTGCGTGACGTGTCCGGGCACGGAAAGTGAAGTATACCCAGGGCTTAAGATCACTGAGAACAGTCTAATGATCGTCAGCCTGACAAAAGCAGTGGAATTCAACGCGGTGGAAATAAAGGACTGTAAAACTAAAATAAACTTGTTCGAAAAACAACTGGCCTCCGTTGTCACATCGCACGCAGACTTGATAAGCCACACGTCGGAGCTCCAACGCTACAAAAGACGATGGAACCTCAGAGTAATCGGAATGAAAGAAACCGCAGGTGAAGATATCCGAAGAGAAGTCATTTCCCTGTTAGCCGAAATTGGACCTCACCTGCAGCACAAACTTGAAGACATCGTGGATACAGTCCACCGCAGGTGATCATTCAGTTCTGCATGCGGAAACACAGAGACGGGTTCTGGCGTTCCTCCAAAGTCTCGGATGTCTGTAAATTCAGGGGAATAAAGTTTACCGAAGATTTATCTAAGGAAGATCACGAAGCCCATGCTGCACTATGGCCGAGGATCAGTGAGGCTAGAGCCGCAGGGAAGAAGGCCTACTACCGTGGTCCATATGGCTACATAGAGGGCACCCGGACTGTCGAGGACGGTTGATCTCAACAACCTTGAATGCACTCATCTTCCTTTTGTGTTGGTAAGAGGTGTAAGCGGGATGTTTTGTTATGTTTGTGCTGTTGAGCGAGATATCGTTACAGTGCTCTGTTTGAGAGAGACATTGGTTTGTGTTCATTAGAGTACGATTACATATTTTCTATTTGATTGTTTATCTTCTTATTTCACATTAATTTTATTTATTGTTTGTTTCTATCAGTTAAATGTTCTCAGTGAGATCGTCTTTGTGGCAATACTGTTCTACAACTTGCCTGGCAAAATTATTAAGGTAGAAACAGATCCAAATGGCCATGGGGCTTCAGCTGTTAAACAACAAATTATTCACTGAAATTTCTAATTCTCTATTTGAGTTAAAACTGGTTTACCCAACTGATAATATGATTATAGGAGATGATTTCAACATGGTTATGGATGAAGCGTTAGATCGCTTTCCGCACAAATTTAATACCTCTCACCCTAATCTTAACCTTCTTAATTTTTGCTTGAATAATAATGTAGTGAATGCTTGGAGAACTGCGAATCAAAATCTTAAACAATTTTCCTGGTTCAAAACTAATGGGACTTAGAGAATTGATTATTGGTTGACCTCATCTAACCTAACCGACTTTACCAAGGACATTTCAATATCCGCAGCACCTTTAACTGATCACTGTTGCATCTCTATATCATTCTACTCGGCAAAAGAGAATCGCATAACAAGGGTTATTGGAAATTCAATGCTGATTTATTAAAACAAAAAATTTTGCTCGCAAATTAAATCCTTAATTAATGATGTAACATCGAATAAGGACCTATTTTCATAAGTAAATGGGAATATTTAAAACACAAGATTCAGGAATTTTCTATACAATTCAGTAACAATTTAAGTAAGGCCAGAACTCTCTAGGAAGTATGACCATATTAGCCCAGTTCTGTCATCACTGCATTGGCTTCCTGTTAAACATCGTATAGATTTTAAAATCTTGCTAATTACTTACAAAGCACTAAATGGTTTAGCTCCCCAGTACCTAAGCGAGCTCTTAATGCATTATAGTCCTTCACGTCTATTGCGATCTCAGAATTCAGGCCAGCTGATAATACCCAGAATATCAAAATCAACTGCAGGCAGTAGATCCTTCTCCTATTGGGCACCTAAACTCTGGAACAAGCTTCCTAGCATTGTTCGGGATGCAGACACACTCTGTCAGTTTAAATCTAGACTAAAAACACATCTCTTTAACCTGGCATACACATAACACATTATCAATTTATATTTTCAAATCCGTTAAAGGATTATTAGGCTGCATAAATTCGGTCAGCCGGAACCGGGAACACTTCCTATAACACCAGATGTACTCGTTACATCAGAAAAAGAATGGCATCTATGCTAATATTAGTTTTTCTGTTTATCCCGAGGTTTACCGTAGTCAACCGGATCCGGGCCGTGTCCAGCTGAGACAAAGGACCAGCGCCTTGACACGACCACAACGCAGCCCTGAAGTATCATCAGAGATCGAGTCAACTAGATCATCCACTGTGAAGGCCTCATCGACACGACAGCCAGTGCCACAGTTCTTCAACAGACCGCCCATCCCGGCGTGAATACGATCCTCAACTGGATGGAACTGAAATAAATACTTTGATTGTTGCGATCCTATCAGACTTATGATAGCAACCTGATTCGTAACAAAGCACTGTTTGCCAGAGGAGAACTGGCCCCCGACTAAGCCTGGTTTCTCCCAAGGTTTTTTCTCCATTTTAACACCTGTTTGCCACCTGATGTCACCTGATGGAGTTTGGGTTCCTTGCCGCTTGCCGCTGGGGACACTTGACATTTGACTTGACATTTGATATTCAACAGTATTCTTGACATTTATTCAACAGTGCTTTGATCTGCCTGCATTGACACTATTCTTTAAGAGCTGCTGTGCAGCCAAAATTCATGTACCAGTTATCATTGTAAAGCTGCTTTGACACAATCTGCATTGTAATAAGCGCTATATAAATAGGTGACTTGACTTGACTACAGTTCTGCCTGTCCCAGTTATACCTGTCTGCTCCTGTTTGACCCTGCCTGTATGACCACGATTGTTCTTAATAAAGCAATCAAATGGATCCCTGCCAGAGTGATGATTTGTTACAGACTGTCCCTTTTTGGTGGTGGTTGTTTTTCCATTTCAGCCTTAACTTTTCCTGTTTGTTTTTATGGTTTGTCTCTTGCATTTATACACCTTTCATTTGTAATATGATGTTTTAGGGCCATGTCCCCATAGACACTGATTTTATGTACCTTTCTATTTTTGTTGTAATTTGTATTGTAATGTAACTGAATACCAGACTCAGAGAGGATTATCGTCAAACCCAAACAGGAATTTATTGAACCGATGGATTGCTCTGATGAAACAGGTGAGTAATGGCTAATTCAGAAATAATGATTACTGGATAATTAATAACAGTCTCTCATCCCAATTTACCTGGTAAAAGGGAAGGACCATGAATGGTTAGTGAAGGTGACTGGAGAGCACATACTACTTGGATGGTTGGAACAGGTGAGTAGTGGAGCTGGGGAACAGGGGCTCGTTTCAATAAGGAGGTTCAACCAACTCTGAGTTAAATCTTGAACTCTGAGATGGGGAAACTCTGAGTTTTCGGTTTCAGAACAGCTGAATTGAGTTAGTTCAATCGACCCGAAGTTAAGCGTATGCACCACGACTATTAAAAGCCATGATCAATGGAACTCAGATATTACGATTCACCATGGCAACAGCACCCGACAAAAAGACATCTGCATACAGACAGAGTCAACACAAGTTTAATTCTCATCACTGTTATAATATCATGGGTGAAAACTGGCAGAACGTTAGGGTATTTAATCAATAGGCTATTCATTTTCATGGTATCCCACAATCAAAAAAACTTACACTTTTTGCTCCTTTATTTTTGTCTGTACCCTTTTATTTTATGTCCATTTTATTCTATCTGTGCCCATCTGCTCATTTTATATGCTCCATCAACTGTTGGAACCAGTTTACTGGTTGAGAAATTTAGTCAGTTGACTGCAGGTTAATATTCAAAGTCACTTAAGCTCAGATATATAGGGGTGCTCTGCACTCTGAGAATTAGGCAGCAGAGATGCATTTAGCAAGGTACAGAAAGCTTCAGGGATTGTCAACATTAACAAGATATTTAAGTTTTCAGCCAAGCATATTTTGGTATGTACAAATGCTTTAGATTTCAGCAGTGCTTGTTTGTGTCTGAGACTTGGAAGACAAATCAGTCTTGAATCACTTCTGTTATAGTTGGTGTAATTTGCTGTCTAATATGCTGTTAAACCTGTCTGCATGATTTATATTTGTGTACCTTTTTAGTTTGTCTATGCATTTTTTTCCTTTTTATTTATTCATTCATTTATTTTATTTTTTAAAATCTGTGCTCTTTTGTAGTTTTTGTATTATGTTGTGACTTTTTGCATTAGTACTTTATGCCAGTTTCATGTTCCTTAATTTCTGAATTTTTTTGCAACCATGAGCCTTTGTCCACCTGTCCCTTTTGTATTCTTCTGTGCACCTATTCCTTTTTTTTTTTATAATTTTTTTTTCTCTTGTTTTTATGCCTATTTGTCTGTCAGTTAGATTTAGTAATGCATTTTATTATTTTTTTGTCCCTTTGTACTTTATGTTTTTTTGGTGTTAATGCCTTGCATTATCTTTGTACTTAACAAGGGCAACAAAAAATATTACTTTACGCTCCTGTGTTTTTTTGTTTTTTTGTTTTTTTTTAAAAATATACCCTTCACTTGTTTCTTTGTCCACTGTGTATGCTCCTTCCTATATTGTGAAGCTTTCTACGAGAGTCACTATATGTGAACTGAGTTGTATGTATTTTGTTAGGCCTTGTTTTGTATTTATGCTTTCATTTTGAAGTATCTTTTTTATCTTTTAAGGTTCCCTGTCTTGTTGTTAATTTTTAAAGTCTGATAACCTTTTTCTTTTTTTCCCACTTAACCTCTTAATTTATTGTGCCCATAGGCCCCTTTTTTATTATTTGTAATTTTAAATGTCATTTTGAAAATTTGAATTATGTAAAATTAATTGTCAGGTTTTTATTTTATTTTGGTCCAAGTTTCTGTAAATTTCCTGTTTTAGTTTCTGTTCTCATGCCAATATAAGTGAGAGTCAAATCATCATTGGCCTTTTTAACAAAAGATGATGATGATGATGATGATGATTCTTATTTTAAGTCATTTTGGATAAAAGTGTCTGCTGAAGTAAATCTGGCTCAGTTTACTGCATACATCAGATGACACGTACGTGTGTTTTGATGACAGGCTGTGATTTTCCCCAAAGGCGTTCTCTCATGTCTCTTGAAAAACTGGTTTCCTTTGTTTTCCCAGAGATGAGTTTCAGAGCTTTTTCTTGAGAAGCCAGTTCAGATGAGGAACAAGAAGTCTACAACTGTCCTAGTTTTTCACAGTAAGTAAATACTGCTTCATAAAATACTGGCCTATGGAGATTTAAACTTAACTGATTCCAGACCTTCAGCATCAGACACTTGAGACATTGTGAATCACAATAGTTTGTGTTCATCAATGAAACTCAAAGGCAATTTAATCTTTTCAATTAATTATAGCTGTTTAACACAAATCAGATGACTTTCTGTGACTTCTTGTCTTGCAGACATGAATCAGTAGGATGACGGCGTCTGTTTCAGAGCAGCTTCTGGATGCTCTGGATGATTTAGAAACAGATAAACTGAAGAGGTTTAAATGGCACTTAGAGAAACATTACTGTGTTAAAAAGGCTGATCTGGAGAAGTCAGATGCTCCTGACACAGTAGACCTGATCATGAGTCGTTTTGGACCAGAAGAAGCTGTGAAGATCATGGTGGACATTCTGAGGAAGATGAACCAGAAACATCTGGCTGAACAGTTGGAGAAAAAACACAAGCAAGGTAACAGGTTAATGTTAAAATGAAATCTGTTTAAAAATAAAAGTGAAACTATAAAGAATTGATTTTTCTAAATATACTTAAAATATACTAGATTTAGTGATTTTTTTTTTTTTTTAAGTGACTTTTTTTTCCAGAAAAGTAGCAACTCTTTGCTACAAACCTTATCTATATTCTGAGAGTTGACATTATTACCCCATGAGCGTGAGGTTGTTTTCCTGCACAGACATGCCTCTCTCTGCATCTCTGTTCAGTGAGTGTCAGACGAGCAGGAGCTGTGCGCTGTGTGGTTCGCTTCTTTCCAGCCATTGTTGCCTTGAATTCATTTATTTTTGGAAAAATTTAAAATGTTTTTAAAAACCTTTTAAATCTCTAAATTGTGAGAAATAACATGGCAATTGTAAGAGGGGAAAAGTGGCAGAATGTGAGTAAAACAGGTAAAATCGATTTAACCTGGTGCACTGAAGGAGAGAAGAGATTGACTCATCAAACTCTGGTCACTTCTAACAGCACTAACATGCGTCGACTGAAGCACATATTTACTGTTAAAATCACCCATTTAAATACTGTTGATTCTGTTGATACCAAGAGCTGAATGAATATCTGATAACAATGTGTTTTTAAGAATCTAAGTTTTTTTTTTGTGTGATCAGTATTTTAAACCAAACCTAAATTATGCATTTTTATGCTTTAATTAGAACTAAAATGTGGCTTTCATATTTTCACAGAAGTTTTCATAATAAACAGTAGAATTATAATATAGGCTAATCAAATGATTATGACACGTTTATTGCTTTATCTTTTTGAGAAAGAATAATATGGATGTCTGAGATTAAAACTCAAATCTTTTCAGTCACAATTCTCTTTCATTTCCATGTTATTTTTCACAGTTTACAGATTTTAAGGGTTGTGTCACAGACGGTTACATTTACTCTCAAATCAAATCTGTGATCAGTTCATGTCTACAGAAGCCGAATCAAATATGGTGACGTGTCAGTAATAATATCAAACCCTCAGTAGTGGTTGTGTCAGGATTTGGGCTCTGTAAACAGCAGAGACATTTCTCTAAATATCTTCCGTGTTGAAAGAGTTCTGCGCAGAGTAGCTCAAAAAGATCTTTGAGATTCATCTGCTCTCAGAAATGATCCTCCATCTCATGTAGATCCTCATATTAGAAATGTGTTAGCAATGGATGCAGGGATGATTTTCTCTTGATTATAATCACTCTTCATGTCTTGATTTCCACAGACTTTGTTCCCAGGACCAGGAATGACTTCCTACAATGTAAGTCACTGAGAAAAAGCAGCGGTGCAAAAAAGCAATGTTCTTCCTATAGAAGGTGAAACTTTGACACAAAACACTGATAAAGACAGACTCCATGAAATACAAGGATAGGCTTTGCCAGTTATCTAAAACAGCTTTTCAACCACACACACAAATATGTGACCAATCATGGAAAGTAGGGACACAAGTCGGTTCTGGGGCATGTATAGTTATTCACAGATTCTGAAAGTGTAGTCTCTAAGCTTCCCAACGATGTGTAACACATGGAAATCTGATAATATTTGGAGAAGTTGTGGCCATCTGAAGGTAGGCAGTCAAAAAAGCTCTAAAGAGAGAAAATGCCTCTAAAACGTGTGCAGTTCTTACCTGTTCTCACCTGCTGGGGGTGACAATAGGGCTCATTTACATCTCATTTAGATAAGCCATACCCCCTGTAAAGCTGCATGGTTGCATAGCAACGACAGATGCAACAGGAAAAATCGGACCGCATACTATTAATAATAAAGGATAATGTGCATTGTAAATGTCAGTAATTTATCTTTTAATTTATCTTTCCTGGTTTAGACCTCAGTTAGTGGTTAGACCTGGTTTGAGTCAAAGGATTAAAAAAAATCCTGTACATTAAACTCTTCATACTTTTACTTTTGACTTAATAACGCACATTTTACGGCTACGGATACTTTATACTTTTACTTAAGTAGGAATTTAATCTGATACATTTACTATTACGTTAGTAAATCCTTGTTAAGAATATTAAGTAGCACTTTCTCCACCACTAGCTAAAATTATTAGCATCACATTCAATTCAAGAATGCTAACAGGCAGGTTTACGTGGGCTAAGTCATTCACACCAGTCACTTCAAGCAATTGAAGCGTTATTCAAATTAATAGCAGATGCTAACATTACCATCTAAAACAGGGGTCTCAAACTCAAATTGGCGGGGGGCCATTTCTGTGATTGACACCTCATAGGAGGGCCATATTAACATTCAAGCACAAGAAAGCACAACATTTCAGAAAATTTACTTTCCTTTGCATTATTTCTCATTTACTTTCATTAGGCCAACTAAAATGTTTTTATACCTATACTATAAATATTTTATTTACCATACTAAATGTAAACAGCAGTGTCTCACTGTTACAGAGTGTAATATAATTATATAATACTATTACTAATATAATACTACTAATATAGCCTACTTATATAATACTATTAATTGCAATAGTCTGGTGCAACTTCTCACATCCAACAAAGTGCATGGAATAAAAAAAATGTGTAATTTAGGAACAAAACCAGCAAAACTTGTGGCGTGGAGGGGTCAGAAATAAACAAAAAACTGGAGCTATATGTCAACTTTATTTTGTCAAAAAATAAAAATCTCTCATTGTTACATACATTATTAGTTTTTAACATTTAGTGGAAGTATTTCCCCTTACTTTATGTTAGCTTAAATAACATTAAAATTTTGCACTGAACAACACTGTAGGCTACTGAACAAATACAATCCCTGAATACATTTGTACACTCTTCTGTTTCTTGACAGACAGGCAGTGCTTGCGCTCACACAGCTGAGACACATTTGTCCAAGATGCCGTTTGAACATCGGTAACGTTTAATGGTTGCATCAGGCGCGTTTCGGTGGTTTTAAATCGACGCTCGTGACTTAAAGTCGAGTGCTTTTACTGTGATTTAGGCAAGCGCGCTCATAATAGAAGCGACGCGGTTGAGAGCGCGGCTCATGGTTGCATAGCAACGACAGACGCCACTGGAGCAAAAGCGCATTGGAAAGGAGAATGCGGTATGTGAATGCCCCCATAGAACGGCGACTTTTTCTTTGCATATCAGTCAGGTAGCAACTAGGGAATAATAATAATTTAGCGGGCCGGATTATGTTTTATTTTTGAGATTAGTTGCGGGCCGGGTAGAGGGGGAGGACGGGCTGTAAATGGCCCGCGGGTCGGCAGTTTGAGACCACTGCCATAAGTGATAACAAAATAAAACAAAAGTTTCAGAATAACTCGCGGGCCGCACTAACACTAAACTTTGATGTCAGGTGGGGGGCCACAAAATATCATCCGCGAGTTTGAGACCCCTGATCTAAAAGCACGTTATAGTAATTAAATTAAAACGACAGTCCTGAGCTAGCTAATAACAATAGACACATGAGAAAACGTGTACATGTTCTTAGACTGAACACAAAATGACAAACTTTGTTTATGGAAACTCACCCCATAAGAAACAGAAAAGTATTCTTGCAGATCTTGCTGCATACTAAGTAGCCACGCTTCCCTTGGAGGGCGGGGGTACTAACAAAAGAAACAAAAGCCGGTGTATCCGATTCCAGTAAGGAAATACAAACAGACAATGACACGCCCCTACTGCGAGATAGAATCTCAGAAAAACAAGCCGATTTCAAACTTAAAATGTACGCTTTTAAATATACCAATACTGCTATCTCAAACACGGAGAGGCTTCTTCGTGATCTCAACTAACAGATTCTGCAAAAAAACGAAAATCACCAATTTTGAAAAAAAAAACGCTTCTTTCTCATTTTGCGCGAATGTTGTGCTGCCGACTTGTGTCCCTGGTTTCCGTGACGGGTCACATATACACATACACATACACACACACACACACACACACACAGTTGCTTTTCTTAAAACAATAACAACGTTATTTCTCTCTTACAAATGTTCAAATTATCACAGAAGTAATGAGATGATAATTTAGTTTACATATAAACACGGATGTCTACAGTAGTGAACAAAATAGAGTAAATCACCTTTTAAAAGTTACTTGTCATTTTAAAAATAAAGATTGTTTCTATTGCATCGTTACGCTACCAGGTGATTTAACAATTGACTGTTAAAAATGTATTTGTCATTGAATTCTACATTCAAGAGATTCATTCAAAAACACTGATTAATCCAGTAATGAAACAAGTGAAGCGAGTCATTGAATGAACTGATTTTTAAAAAATAATTCATTCAAATAAATGAAACAGTTTTAAATACTCTGCAGCAATTAACATTTTGTCAGAACCTCTAGTAAATGACATTTAGTTCTAACATTTTTTTTTTGTTGAAACAAAAAAAGATGTGATTATCAGTGTATCCAGAATCGTTCAGCTCTATACTGTTTATATGTGTACATGTAATAAACACTTAAATCAAGTTTGATTTTTGGCCCTTCATTGGTAAGTAACGTAGGGAGCGGGACAACGGAGTTGGAGACCCAAGTGCAGGCTTTATTTACAGGAGAGCGTAGTCGTACAGGCTGTAGGTCAAACACCAGCAAACAGTAACAAGAAGGCAAGGCAAAAGAGCAATCCAAAAACAGGCAATGTTCAAGGCAGGCAGCAAACGATCATCAAACAAGGAAACAGACCAGGGTCAAAAACACACACGTCGGGACTCAGGAACCACCTCTGTGGTCATATAGCGACAAGCAGACAGTTCAGGAACAACCTCTGTGGTTGCGTCGGGACAAACTGACAGTTCTGGTGTGACCTCTGTGGTCATGTCGAGGCAGACAGGAAACTTAGGGACGACCTCCGTGATCGTTTCAGAGCAGACAAGGAACTCATGGATGACCGCTGTGGTCGTATCCATAGCCCATGAGGCTGGGTTCTGGGACCGCTGCAAACTCTGGAGTAGACTCATGGACTGGAACAGTCTCTGGTGAGGATTCATGGACTGGAACAGTCTCTGGAACGGATTCAAGGACTGGAGCGGGCTCTGGAGTGGATTTTTATGTGTGTGCAGCCCACACACACCAAATGGCTGTGGCCATAATGGCCAGCGCTGCAGTCTCTGAAGGCTCAGGCATGGCAGCCATCTCAGCTGAGGGCTCAGGTGTGACAGTCATTTCGGCTGAGGGCTCAGGCGTGGCAGCCATCTTGGTGGAGGGCTCAGGCAGATCTGCTGAGACGTGACAAGGCACTGGAAGATCTGCTGAGACGTGATGAGGCTCAGGAATGGCTGCAAATACAGGAACAAACTCCGATGCAACTATCACATTAACAGGCTCTGGTGAGGCTCTTCTGCCCCCACAGTGAACGAAGAACCACACAAAATTAATGCATAGTCCATAAAGTCTCTTAGACTGCAACTGAACTTCCCTTCAGAAAACCAGGAATTTATGGGCTCATTTAGGCCAAATCGGAAAATGTCCTTCAAAGCCACATCGTCAAATGGAACTTGAAAACACAACTCTGGGACAATGGATGGAAATTAGCCTTCGGCTACAATCTGGTGTGTTTACATTCATGTACTATCATGTCTGTTCATTAACACACGGTCCCTATCAAATAAATAAATAAAAAAACCCTCACAGAATTGATGAACGTATTCTTCAATAGATAAGTCTCTTTGCCGAAGACATAGTAGCTGGTCGACTGGATCCATGGTTCGACTGGAAACGCTTATAAAAGCCACTGGATCTGCGCTTGGTCTGGCTGAGTATTCTGTAATGTAGGGAACGGGACAACAGAGTTGGAGACCCACATGCAGGCTTTATTTACAGGAGAGCGTTGTCGTAAAGGGAGTAGGTCAAACACCAGCAAACAGTAACAAGGCAAGGTGAAAGAGTAATCCAAAAACAGGCAATGGTCAAGGCAGGCAGCAAACGATCATCAAACAAGGAAACAGTTCAGGGTCAAAACAAAGGCAAAGGTCTAGGCAGGCCGCAAACGATTATAAACAAGGAAACAGTCCAGGGTCAAAAACACAGGCAAGGCAAGGAACAAGGAATGCGGAGACAAGGTAGAACAAAGGCTAAACAATACTCAGCCGTGTGTGTGTGTGAGTGCAGCTTATAAAGGGTCACTGATGGGAAACAGGTGTGAGTGCATGATTGGTTCCTAGGTGGGGAATTGTGGGAAATGAAGTCCATGTGATAAAACAGAACACAGACCCAGGGCACATGTAACAGTAAGTGTGTGCAGCTCTGCTTGAGCAATTCCTTCACAGCAGCTGCTCTTGGTAACAGACCTGAGAGTCAATCACCGAACTAATGGAGTGCTTTAAGATTTCACAACTACAGATGAGATTTTGTGAGATAGGAGAAAATCCTACATCAAGTTCAGATCTAAGACAAATCCTACTTAAACTCGTCAGATCTTAAAGGTGCCCTAGAACATTTTTTCACAAGATGTAATATAAGTCTAAGGTGTCCCCTGAATGTGTCTGAAGTTTCAGCTCAAAATACCCCATAGACTTTTTTTTTTATTAATTTTTTTTAACTGCCTATTTTGGGGCATCATTAAATATGCGCCTATTCAGGCTGCTTCCCCTTTAAATCGTCGCGCTCCCTGCCCCCCCGAGCTCTCGACTATAATACATTGCATAAACAAAGTTAACATACCTAATATAACCCTCAAAATGGATCTTTACAAAGTGTTTGTCATGCATGCTGCATGCATGCATCAGATCATCTGAGAATAGTATTTATTTGGATGTTTACATTTGATTCTGAATGAGTTTGATAGTGCTCTGTGGCTAACGGGCTAACGCTACACTGTTGGAGAGATTTATAAAGAATGAAGATGTGTTTATGCATTATACAGACTGCAAGTGTTTAATAATGAAAATAACGACATTGGCTCTTGTCTCCTTGAATACAGTAAGAAACGATGATAACTTTAACCACATTTAACAGTACATTAACAACATGTTAATGAAACATTTAGAAAGACAATTTAGAAATATCACTAAAAATATCATGTTATCATGGATCGTGTCAGTTATTATTGCTTCATCTGCCATTTTTCGCTATTGTTCTTGCTTGCTTACCTAGTCTGATGATTCAGCTGTTCACAGATACAGACGTTAATACTGACTGCCCTTGTCTAATGCCTTGAACGTGAGCTGGCATATGCAAATATTGGGGGCATACATATTAATGATCCCGACTGTTACGTAACAGTCGGTGTTATGTTGAGATTCGCCTGTTCTTCAGAGTTCTTTTAAACAAATGAGATTTACATAAGGAGGAAACAATGGTGTTTGAGACTCACTGTATGTCATTTCCATAAAATTAACTTATTCAACTATGCCAAGGTAAATTCAATTTTCAATTCTATGGCGCCTTTAACTCAAGACTGAAGATAGAAAGTTATTAGATCCAGAAAGCCCTAACCCATGCTGGGAACTAAAAATCCACTGCCCAATTTCAGTCCATTCAACACAAATGGATGAAGTAAACTTCAGTTCCCTTTCGAAGGGAACTTCTACTCTGTGTTCGATGACGCAATGGGGAACGTCCACGTGACCCGGTGTTTCGAAACCTCACTACCAAAAACTCCAATCCTATTGGCCGGCGACAGTCACATGGCACGACCCGGAAGTACAAAGGCGCGCCTATGGAAGCAGTCAGTATGCATCATCTTTTCGGGACTGTTGTGTCGACCTCTACTGTGTATTCTTTGTCGTTAAGAATCTATCCCAATCCAGTAATGTCTGAGAAAGGTAATAACTTCAGGAAGTGTGTTGATCCATGTCCGAGATTTCTGACACCAGAGGACGCACACACCCTATGTGTTCATTGTCTGGGGGAAGAACACACGCGGACAGTGCTTGAGGGCGCTGTCTGTGTCAATTGTGAGTGGTTCCCTATCAGAACGCTCCGTTCTCGCCTGGCCCTCTTCTCGAGAGAAGGGGCGTCAACATCTGTGCCCGGTGGATCTGGTCCCGCTTGCGCTGAGGCGGAGTGAAGGCTGCATTCATGGGGCTCACAGATGGAGCTCGCCGTCTAGTTTGAGAGAGGTGTGACTATCTCTCAACCTCAGGTGGCAGCTGGTGAGGATACGATCCTGGATGATGATGATGTCTTATCTCTGACATCGTCAGATCCAGGAGCGACTGTTCTTCTGGCTGCCAGCCCCCAAGAGCAGGTGATGGCTGTAGAGGAAGAAGCGAGTGAAGCAGCTTCTTTCTCCAAACCTCCTTGTTCAGCGTATGCTGAGTTATTGGAGGTTATGGAGCTAGGAGTGTTATTTGCTAATAACCTTATTTATATTATCCCCATTGGATATATATTCCTAGTTTTGGCCTCCTCCCGAGGGAGTTGTTAGGCCGTATGCCCATTATCCCCTTATTTATGTAGGTGCATGGGTTGAGTTAACAGCTAGGTTGTAAAACTATTGTTGTAACTTCCTGTTCTGTTATCTCAGGTGGATTAGGCCCTTATCTTGTTGAGACAGATAAGTTATGCATTTTTTGCTAGGCCCCACTTTCTAGAACTTTATGTCAATAAGGAAAATGTGCTTTTTCCTCTAGGCCACTTGTTGTATGCTACAATCAAGTCGAGTTGACATTACTATCAGTTAGTTTTTGTCCTCTATGGCTTAGCACAGATTTGAGAATAGTTCTGGAAGAACTATTTCCTTTTTTGAAATGACATATATTAAAGCTGCTGTGTGCTTGCTTTAAGTTCTAGATCCTTGCCCTACATATTTGTATGTGAGCTTAGTATCCTGCCACAGGTTGGCACCTGTCACATGATAGCTGGCTTGTTTTTAAACCCTATTGTAGACATTGGTGACCTAATATTCCCCATTGATAGGTTTATTGGTGTTACTGAGTGCATCACCTGTTGGATTGCATAGTCAGGGTAGCTTTACCACTTTCTGAGGAAAGATGGTGATTTTATCGCTTCCTGTTTTTGATCATCCTTACGGCTAATCTTTCTAGCTTAGAATGTAGGCCTGTTTGTCACATAGCCTCTTTCTAGTTAGCATTGGCTAGATTAGCATGCTTTAGTTTGATCATTTTATGCTTACATTGTTTACACTGCCACAGGTTGCGCCACGTGTTTGTTTCAAGCGAAAGCCCTATTGGCCTCCTTTAGACTGTGTTGGCTGTATTTGTTCCCTTTAGCCAATTATATTTCATTGCCTGTTGGAATGTGTGTTAGTGTTAGCTCAGGATTATCTCCCCATAGATTTTTTGGGCTTAGGCTGTTTTCCTATAGCTTGGTTCCCTATTAGATCACGAGCTGTTGCCACATGCGGCGTGAATGGGTAGGTCCTCTTCAGCCTCCCTTCTAGTCCCGTGATGGCACGGTGTGCATCTCTTAGTGTTCCAATTAGGCGGCTGCCTCTTGGCTCTGATTTGGTCAGCTCTGAGGAGCTTCCTTGTCAGTTCACTTGTTGGCACAGTCTGGTATACCTTGCAGTTGCTGTAAGCCACCTGTTACTAAGATTGTTGGCCCTCTTTAGGCCTTCTTTTTTAGTTGACTGGCTGGCTCAGTCTGCGAGTGTATATTTACAATGGCTGAACTGATTGAGCTGTTGGCCTTAGGGAATGCTGTCACTGACAGTCTGGTGTGATCCGAGGAGGAGTTGCTACAGTTTCTATAAGAACTGTACAGACGTCTGTCTCAGCCATTCTTTGGTATGCACTCCCCTAAGCATGGAGGCGTGGGTATATCGTTCCCCATTGCGTCATCGAATGCAGAGTAGAAGTTCCCTTCGAAAGGGAACGTCTCAGGTTATGTATGTAACCATAGTTCCCTGAGAACAGGGAACGAGACTCTGCGTTTCTATGCCATGCTTGGGGCTGCCTGCGGAACAGTCCCTCAAAGATGATGAATACTGACTGCTTCCATAGGCGCGCCTTTATACTTCCGGGTCATGTGACTGTCGCTGGCCAATAGGATTGGAGTTTTTGGTAGTGAGGTTTCGAAACACCAGGTCACGTGGACGTTCCCCATTGCATCATTGAACGCAGAGTCTCGTTCCCTGTTCTCAGGGAACTATGGTTGCATACGTAACCTGAGACGTTTTCCATATTTAGATAAGTGGATACATAAGTGGATTTATTTACAGTACATATTAGATTAAGATCAGATTGATAATTCCTTATTGTGATGTGTTTTATCTCCATCAGATTCCCATCAGCTCACTCTGGATCTGAACACCATGAATGAAAGGATCCGTCTGTCTGAGAGGAACACAGTGATTACTAACACTAACCCAGACCTTCAGTCGTATCCTGATCATCCAGACAGATTTGATCACTGGCCTCAGGTGTTGTGTAGAGAGAGTGTGTGTGATCGACGCTGTTACTGGGAGATTGAGTGGAGTGGAGATGAAGAGTATATATCAGTGTCATATAAGAGCATCAGGAGGAAGGGAGGGGGTGAAGAGTGTTTGCTTGGACATAATGAACAGTCCTGGAGTTTGTACTGCTCTTCCTCCAGATACTCATTCATATACAATAGCACAGAAACCTTTCTCAATGTAAAGCCCATCAGCAGTAGAGTAGGAGTGTATGTGGATCACAGTGCAGGAACTCTGTCCTTCTACAGTGTCTCTGGAGACACAATGAGCCTCATCCACACAGTCCAGACCACATTCACTCAACCACTCTATCCTGGGTTTATGGTTTTATTTACTGGATCATCAGTGAAACTGTGTTGATGAATCAGACTATAGGCTTCATTACATTAATACTGTCACTGAAATATGTCGAAATAATTGTGTGTGATAAATGATAAATCATATGGATAAGTGTGTGTGTTAAATCCTCATATAAACAGTCAGTGTGTGTATCTGTGCTTTTCTCAAGTTTGTGTTGATGGAAATAACTTTCATTTAGTTCACAATAATTTATCATGTATGTAGAATTGAGATTAGTTGAACATATTTTAATCCAGGTGTATTTTAGGGGTTCAAGTACTGAAGCTGCTGCATCATTATTGTGTTTGTACTGTTTTATCAATTATTGTTGTTCTGCTCTAAACATGTCTGGGTGTCAGACTGTAAGTGATCTCAAGCTTTGAAATATTAATAATAATAATAATAATAAAAAAACTTCTCAGAGACTTGTTGGTGGTCACTCAAAACTCATGAAAACCCTGATACATTAAAGCACTGTGAAGATATTAAATGATCAGGCATCACACATTTGTATGTATTGATCTGTGTCTGCTGATCAAACATAACAAATACTAATACACACAGATGATCTCACGAGGAAACAGACCAATATACTCAAATCCAGCCATAGGGGGAGCTACAGCTGAAAAACACAGGCAGATCTGCAGCTGTATGAAGTTAAACATTTATATTAATCTTCTCTAGGTCAAATGATAACACATATTCAACAAACATGACCGTCAGCAGCCAATGAAGTTTCAGCAGCTAATAAGGTCAAACCTAGAATACTGTCTAACACTTGATGGATGCTCTAAGTCTTTGTTGTCAGTTAGGAACCTGGGTGTGCTCTTTGATACTAATCTTTCATTTGAAAGCCATGTTTCTAGCATCTGTAAAACCACATTCTTCCATCTTAAAAGTATATCTAAACTGTGACAAATGTGGAACAGTTAGTTCATGCGTTCATGACCTCAAGGCTAGATTACTGTAACACTCTACTGGGTGGTTCTGCTTGCTTGATAAACAAACCCCAGCTGGTACAAAATGCAGCAGCTAGAGTTCTTACTAGAACTAGGAAGTATGACCATATTAGCCCGGTTCTGTCAACACTGCATTGGCTCCCTGTTAAACATCATATATATATTAAAATCTTGCTAATTCGCTCGCCTACTGCTTTTCCCCTATTGTATAGTAGGTAAGTAGGCGGTTTCGGACGCACTTTAAATAGGCACACGTCCGAATCTCGCGAGAATTAGTACGTCACCCAGATCATTTTCGCCTACTCTTTTTGCTTTGGACATACTTATTCGCTCTCCTACTGCTTTTCCCCTAATAAATAGTAGAGAAGTAGGCGGTTTCGGACACAGCCAGAGTGTTGTTTGGATAGAAGGAAGCATGGCTTCCAACACTTGCTATCATTAATGTGGACAGTCCAGATTGAGAAACACTTGTTTCAAGCACAATGTAAGTGTTTACTATGTCTTTTTTTTTTTTTTTCTCATCTGTTTTCTCAATTGATATTTTTTGGGGGGTGTTTACCCTAGGTTGTTTGTGTTTGGTAGCAAGCTAATGTTTATATTGTGTCTTACTGAAGGACTCTATAATTTTTAATATTACTTTGTGAGGAGCAGAACAAGGTAGAGTCAGTCACCTGCAGGTGCATATCTAAAACCAGAAGCACAGATATCAGATGGGGGCCCCTAACTTGGTGATAAAAATTGTCGATAAGTGAAATAATGTTTTATTTAATTACCATTGAAGCTGTTCTGATATTTGAGACAAGTTTACAAAGGGTCTCCACATTTCTGCAGTGTTTGTTTCTGACTAATTTGCTGTTAAATTTTGTTAGTCATCATTTGTTACTGTCCAGGGATACCTGACTCAAAAGGCAGATTTGACCGGTTTGTAAAATGGAGACAGACATACAAGTAATGCAGACTATTTAGTTTGCAGGAGATGGGTCTGATTGGAAATGGGTGCAGGTGATTCAGGTGAGTGAGATTGCTGTGAGGGTTTAACAGGGGAGCCTGGTGACAGCATTACATTAGTTATATTCCCCTTTTGTGTTTATTCATTTTTTTTTTAATACTCCCATACCTCTATTTATTTTACTTTATATTGCTTATTCATGCCTTTTACCCCATTTGTATTTGTCAGTCAAATTTACTGGAACATAATTTTTCACAGTCATTTCAAAGCCGCTTTGTCCATTATATACTAGAGTGCTTTTTCTTTAGTGCCACTTTCCATTTAAGCCTTTTGTGCTTCTTTGTATTTATGTACATCTTTATAGGTTTTTTAATGCCCCTTTCTGTTTCAACATTTCTTTATTCCTCTATGAATTCCTTGTTGTATGATGTCCTTGTTTTATTTAGTATTTCTGCTTTTGCTCTATATGATTTATAAGACCTATATGATCATTTGTATGTAAGCTTTTATGGCCCATTGAATTTATGCTTTCATTTAATGACTTTTGTTCTTACGTCTTTCATTTTGTTCCTTTTTATGTCTTTGCCATTTCTATTTGATTCTTATACTGAAGCTTTTTCGCTCCTCTCATTTGTCACTCTTTCATTTATTACATTTACATTTATGCATTTGGCAGACGCTTTTATCCAAAGCAACTTACATTGCATTATACTATATATTTGTATCTGAGTATGTGCATCCCTGGGATCAAACCCATGACCTTGGCATTGCTAGTGGCATGCTCTAACCACTGAGCTACAGGAAAGCCATTTATGACACTTGATCTTGTACATGTGCCTTTTTGAAGCAAATTATTAATATATAACTTGTATAACTTTGGTGTATAACTTTATTTGTGTTGTTAACCCTCTGGAGTCTGAGGCTAATTTGACAACCTTTTGAAATTTGACTCCAGGTATCCATTTGTTCCTACTCATCTCTTTATTGGGTTGAGCCATGTTACTTAACACCTTTGGAGAATATGGCTATTCTGCAATGCAGCCTCTGATCAACCCATGTTAGGTATATTACTTGGTGAGGAGCAGAATGGTGTAGATTCAATCACCAGTAGGTGCATATCCAAAACCACAAGCTCAGATATCAGAGGAGTTACGCAAAATTTGGCAGCAAAGATGTATTTTACAATACGCACACTAAATTTGAGGGAAGCTTGACCATTTGTGTGTTTATATATTAAACAGTTAATGGTTTGTTTGCTTGCATGTTTTTTTTTTGTTTTTGTTTTTTGACTGGCCTTCCAGCCAGTGTAACTGAGACATTGAGGGTGATCCTTGAACATGGAAGCACATCTGTTTTGCAATCAGCTAAAGTAACAACTCAACCTGTCACCTCCTGTTCCTATTCCACTGGCTCAGTTATTCAATTTAAAAGCTTTGACACTGGCTTTCAGGACAACCACTGGAACAGCACCCTCTATCTCAGTACAGTTGTTCATATGGAACAGGGGGAGCATGTACTTGTACAAGTGTGCTACATTCCTTATCTGCAATGAAGTCACTACTGTCACAATATCCATTCACCATGCCTGTCACCACAACACACTACATTTCCCATAATCCTCCCTGACCATCACCTGCACACTCAACTCAACTCAACTCAACTCAACTCAACTCAACTCAACTCAATCTTCACACCTGTTTTCCATCAACCCCATCAGTTTCCCTATATAAGCAAGTGCCAAACACTCATTCATTGTCTGGTCTCATTGCTACTAGGACTGTTATATTGTGTTTGCCTAAGAACTGCTTACCTGTGTTGTTTCACACAGAAGGACTTGCCCATCTACTCACCTTGGATTCTTACCTGTGTTATGTCTGTTGTCAGCCTGTCCTTCAGTCAGGCCAGCCAGCACCTGCAAAACATAACACTCTTTCTCATTCAGTTAGGTATGTTATTATATGAATTACCCACTCACCTGCTTGTATCTCAGCTGTCTTGAACTGCTTATAAAAACTGTCTTTTGCATTATCATGTTATCCTCTTCTGTTGTTTTGACAACTGCAAATCTTGACAACCTTAATGCCACTTTTAATGCTGTATAAGTAACTTGCTTTAACACCATACTCCATCTTTTTGCTGCTTTTGTATGTATGCCTTCACCTCTTGTTCCCCTCCAAGACTTGTTTGTGTCTGTCTTAATGTCCATTTTTTTTTTTTTTTTTTAATGATTTGTCTCTTGCATTTATACACCTTTCATTTGTAATATGATGTTTTAGGGCCATGTGCCAGATTCTGGAAGATGAATTTTTCAAACAGTGGTACAAGAGAATGCGGTGCTGGTCTTTCAGGAGTCACTCTCTAGCTGTCTGTCTATAAGGCCTATAAAAACCCAGTCTTCATGTATTTTACAACACTTCAGCTTGTGATTCTTATTAAGAGTGGGTCATTTTTTTAGGATTCTTTAGCTAACCTAAGTCTCTGAGATCCTGACACCTTGCACTTCTGGAGACTCCAGGTAGGTTGCAGTTCTGGAAAATGGTGGCGCTGGAGACTAAAGGGTTCCTGATGGTTTCACACTTAATTCTTTACCTTAATTATTAATTATTTTGCAGTTAACATGTGTCTTTTCTTTTTTACCTGTTTTTGTATGACCCCGCTAACCCAATGAGCATTTTGCTGTCCCTTGGTCATGCTTTAACTTTGCAATTTCTAGTACTGCTTTAGTATTGCGTCCTTCTCATGAGTATTTAATAATTTTTGACTTTTCAATCTGAGTTAAATCTCTTTTTTGGCTCATTTTGCCTGTAAAAGAAAACCTGCCTAATAATTCTGCACACCTGAATATAAGGCATTTTTCATTTCCAGCCTTCATGCACAATTATATATCACTTATAAATGATTAAAAACAATATTAATAGTAGTTATTAAGATTGATGTAGATTGGAATTGGTTTTATATATATATATATATATATATATATATATAAATTTTTTTTTTTTTTTTTTTTTTTTTTTTTTTTTTTTTTTGTATGGACATAGCAATAACATTGGACAAACCAGATGCATTGTTTAAAGTGTTATAGCACATGTGCTAATTTTCAACACCTGTCCATAAAGACTTTTATAACAAAAAAAACAAAAAACAAAAAAACAAAACAAAAAACAAACACATTATTAAACAAAACACGGCACAATTTACACATGGGAACAACTTTGGCCCGATTTAAACCACTTTTTGAGCTCTTTGGTGAAGATATTAATATTGTTCTGTAATTTGAGTCCTGTGGGGAGAGAGTTCCATAGTGTAGCCCCTCTGAAGGAGAAGCTAGACTGTCCAAAAGATGTTCTAAACTTCGGGAGTACACAATCCCCACTAACTGAGGCTCTGGTGGAAGGTCTAAAAGAGCCCCGACGCCTCTCCATGAGGCCAGAGAACAGTGGTGAGACAGTTGTTCAAACATTTAAAAGTCAATTTCAAAATACTAAAATTTTCAAAAGTAAAAAGCTTATGCTTTTGTATGATATCACAAAGATGCCATCTCATTGGTTTTGTCAAATATCTTAATTGCCTGTTTATATAGAGAAATAACTGGTTTCAATGTGGACACTGATGTTTGTGACCATGCTGTTATACAGTATGACAAATGTGAAAAAACCATTGCATGCATAAACAATACAGCCGCGTGATGTGACAACTCTCCTCTAATAAAATGAAAACCGTTCAGATTTGATTTAACTTTCCTGCAAACATGATTTACTTGACTTTGAAACTTCAGGTGTTTATCCCAGATTATGCCCAAGTATTTCGTTTCATGAACCTCATGAATGGGTTCATGGTCTAAATGAACCTCAAAAATGCTGTCAGGGGACCTCTGGTTGATAGAAAAACACATTGAGAAAGTTTTCTGTGTGTTTAGAGTTAAATGGGACAGCTGAAGCCATCTTGAGACGTTATGTAAAGCCTGTGTTAACTGCTGCCCAGCCAGTGCAGTTGTTTTTGCTGACACATAGATAACTGTGTCATCAGCATAAAGCTGGCAATTTACACCCTGACAGCAATCTGGGAGATCATTTATATACAGTGAAAACAATAATGGTCCTAGAACTGACCCTTGAGGCACTCCCAAGTCATTAGGACTTAGATTGGATTTAACAGTTCCTACTTTCACACATTGTTCTCTACCCTCCAGGTAGGACTTAAACCATAACAGAGCTTCCGCTGAAAATTGAAATTGCTGTAATTTCTGCAATAAGATACAATGGTCCACTGTGTCGAAAGCCTTCTTCAGATCTAAAAACACAGCGCCTACGACATTCCCTTTGTCCAGTGAACCTTTGATCTGTTCCAACAAGAAACAGTTGGCGGTTTCTGTACTGTGCTTTTGTCTGAACCCAAACTGCTGGGGGTGCAACAATTGGTTATTTTCAAGATGTTCTATTAATTGCTCCACCACAATTTTTTCCAACATTTTGGAAACAACAGAGTGGAAATAGGCCTGTAATTGCAGGCTTGGTCTTTGTCGCCTGACTTGTAAATTGGAGTAATTACAGCAATCTTCCAGCTCTGTGGGAAAGTATTTGTTTGTATTGACAAGTTTACAAGGTAAGTAATGGGGTCGAGTAAACTGCTTAGATGTTTTTTAATTAGATCTACATTAAGATTGTGTATGTCTCTTGATGTAGAATTTTTCATATTGACAATAATTTTCCTTACTTTGTCGTGCGAAACTTCTCTGATTTTTAAAAGATCTGTACTGCTAAGCTGAACCTTATTTTCAAAAGGTAATTTGCCCTTGAAAGGTTTAGCTAGATCGTAAACTGATTCAACAAAAAATTTGTTGAACTCGTTAGCAATTAACTGGTTATCATTAACGTAATTATTATCAATTTTAAGGCAATCTGTCATTTGATGGTTTATCCTATTAGAACTTGTCAATTTGTTTATATGTTTCCATAGTTTGGAGCTGCTTCCATTTGCTTCTTCTATCATTTTTATAAAATATTTTGTTTTTGCTTTGCGCAGCTCACTTATGACTTTGTTCCTAAGACCAGTGAAACTTAGATGGTCAGTATTATTCCTAGATTTTAAGAACTTTTTAAGTGCAAGGTCATGATTTTTAGCCATTAGCCAAATGTCTTTGTTGAACCATGGAAGTGAATTCTTTCTTGGTTTTCTTATCCAGGTTTTTGTATACTTATTTGTTACATCTTTTAGTTTAGTGACAAATTTGGATGCACTCAAATTTAAATCAGTCTCATCAGTAATACTATTCCAATTAATTTGGTTTAATTCATTTTCAAAGGAGTTTATTTTTGCTTTAGGAATTCCTATTGTTTTCATTCACCATAAAATTGTTGGTTAACATTCAAAGCCACTTAAGGTCAGATATATAGAGGCGCTCTGCACTCCAAGAATTAGGCAGCAGAGATGCTTTTAGCAAGGTACACTAAAAAGCTTCAGGGATGGTTGATCAATGGTGCATTGTCAACATTAACAAGATAATTTTATTTTTTAAAAGCTGTGCTCTTTTGTAGCTGTAGTTTTTGTATTATGTTGTGACTTTTTGCGCTAGTACTTTATGCCAGTTTCATGTGTTCCTTTTTTATTTCTACATTTTTTTTTTTTTTTTTTTTGCAACCATGAGCCTTTGTCCACCTGTCCCTTTTGTAGTATTCTGTGCAACTATTCCTTTTTTCTTTATACTTTTTTTTTTTTTTTTTTTTTTCTCTCTCTTATACTCTTGTTTTTATGCCTATTTGTCTGTAGGTTAAATTTAGTAATGCATTTTAATTTTTGTTTGTCCCTTTTGTACTTTGTTTTTCTGGTGTTAATGCCTTGCATTGTCTTTGTACTTAACAAGGGCAACAAAAAATTAAAATAATTACTTTATGCTCGTTTTTTTTTAATATACATACCCTTCACTTGTTTCTTTGTCTGCTGTGTATGTTCCTTACTATATTGTAAAGCTATTTGTGAACTGACTTGTATGTATTTTGTTAGGCCTTGTTTTATATTTTATGCTCTCATTTTGAAGTATCTTTTATACTGGTTTAGGTTCCCTGTCTTGTTGCAGTGTTAAGTGTCTTTTTCTTTTTTTTTTCCCACTTAACCTTTTATTTACCTTATTCTTGTGCTCATAGGCCCTTTTGTATTATTTGTAATTTTACATAATTCAAATTTTCAAAATGACTTTTGTAAAATTTAAGTAATTGTCAGATTATTTTATTTTGGTTCCTGTGAATTTCCTGTTTAAGTTTCTCTTGATAAGTTTCCTGTATATTTGTTAACATGGCAACCTATTGTATCCACCTGTTTTTTTTTTTGTTGACTTGATGTCTGTATATATGTACTCCATTTATTTCCTTGTCTGTTTTTACATCAATTTAATTTTGTTCTTTCCCTGAGTGTTTGTTACTTTTGATTTATTCAAGTTTTATTGCTGAAACTAGATCCTACTAAAGAACATATTGTCAGAGATGGCTCCTTTCAGCCCTTTGTTTAATCCTTTATTGGCTACAAACTGCAGCTCAGATCTACTTTGGGCTTCCTGTATGCCAATTTTGCCTTGGTGTGTCAATCCTCTGGCTTTGACTCGAGCCTTGGACTCCAACTTAACCTGTTGACCTATCGACTTTAATGTGGCCAGTCATTCTTCAAGCTTCACAAGGCAGGCCTAAAGGGACAAGGGAGAGCAGTCATCACCCTGGTTGTGACACGGACATCCTGTCCTATGGCTTTGCCTTCCTGTCCTTACCTTGTCTGTCTACCCCGTTGGCTCTATTGATGTCCTTTCTCCCTTCCATCTTGGATTGCAGAGTACCTGTTGCCTCCTTGGTTGCCATCCTGGGCCTTTGGCTCATGCTGGGTCCTCATCTACAACTTGTCCACCTGTCCATCCTCCAAATCCATTGTGGGTCTGCATCCTGGTGATTTTTTTATTTTTTTTTTCCCTGCCATTTTCTCCCTGAATCATACTTAGAGAAAAACACCAGAGATAATCCATCAGCGCCATCCACCCCGATCATACTTGTTTCCAGTTCCACATCCTCTGTCAGAAAGACCACACACACGTTTTTCATAGTTCTTTTGTAATGTAATCTTGAATCTTTTTGATGTAATGCACTTTAGTTTCTTCCTCCTTTGGTGAATGTTCATGTTTTTATGTAAACATTTGTAATTGTTTGTTTTCTTGTAAATGTTTCAGTTGTTTTAATAAATAAATGAAAGTTTTAAATTTGTCGTTGATTTTTTTTTTTTTTGTTATTTATTTTATGTAAGCGAGGGTTAGGAGTCCGAGGGTTAGGAGTCCGAGGGTTAGGAGTCCTTAGGGTTAGGGTTAGGGTTAGGGTTAGGCTTATATGAGTCCAATAAACGGACCCCAAAGGAGTCCGAATATGGTTGTGCACTGTCCATTCTCTCAGAGGCCGCTCCACGTGCATAAAAGAACGAGAATCGGAAGATGTCGCATCGACAGCCCAAGAACGCTTCCCCGTCCATTGCAAAAAATGAAAATATACACGCACCATGATGATAGAAAGAAGGAAAATAAGATTGTATAAACCAAAACCATCACAGAAAAATTCCCCAATGTATGTTAACAAACTAAAAAGGTGATAGAAAGGGATAGATATTTTACAGGAACTCTGTGTCGAGTTACCTGTACTTCACTCCATTTTTATAAACTTTAGTACTCACTGAATTGTAATTTCTCTATATGAACTTTTTTAACCCCTCATGAATTTTTTGTAAAAAGATTTTATTTAAATAGCTATTTTTTAGCCTTATTAATATATTTTTTTAATTTATTTGTGAGTGATAGTGGCCCTGTATAAGCCCTGTGTATCCGAAAGGTCAAAAGGTCATTTAAGAATTTTGGTGTTAAAATGAAAAGGGATCCAAAAGAGAGGAATTAAAAATAATCAGGGCTTTTTTTTCCATGCGGGTAACCGTCATCAGGGTTCGCGGCCAGCGGGCTAGCGGACTAGCGGGCTAGCGAGCTAGCGGGCTAGCGGACTCAGGGTTAGGTTTTAGAAGGTGGGTAGATTTTGAACATAAAAGAACTGAGGAGGGGTAAAAAAATTTTTTGAAAGAACAGTGACGGTTAGGTTTAGGTTTTAGAATTGGAGTGGGGTTTAAAAAGTAGCGGGTTAGCCGTAAAAGGGGTTTTCCTTTGCTGTAGGTCTAGAGGTTAGGGTTAGAAGAAGGGGAGGCATAGGGGATCGGAAAAGGATACAAATCTAGCAGTCTGAGGGCCTCAAAGAAAAAAAACTAGCAATCTGAGAGCATCAGAGATACAAATTTAGCAGTCTGAGAGCATCAGAGATACAAATTTAGCAGTCTGAGAGCATCAGAGACACAAATTTAGCAGTCTGAGAGCATCAGAGACACGAATTTAGTCATCTGAGAGCATCAGGAAAATAAAATTTTAGTAATCTGAGGGCATCAGAAAGATATAAATTTATAGCAGTCTGAGAGCATCAGGAAGACAAAAAGTCTAGCAGTGCGAGTGCAACAGAAAGAAGGATGCAAATCTAGTAATACGAGAGCATCTAGGTTTCATTAAGTCCCCTAGGAAATTTTGTATCCAATTTTCTGATCCAAGTAGCTTCCGCCTTGAGACGATCCTTAAGTGACCAATTGGGGTTGGACTGCAATCCGGTTGCGCGCAGCGCATGTACACCATGTAAAAGAAAATGCTGGACAACATATCTGCGTTTTTCAATTTTGTGGGTTATGTTATGTACGTGCTGGTAAATCCTAACTCTCAATTCATTTTTTGTCTGTCCAACATACTGTTTCTTACACTTGGTGCAAAATACTAAATAGACACAATTGCAGACCTCGTGCGAAAGTGCTCTGGGGAGCTGGAAGACCTTTTTTGAAAAACGACTGACCACCATATGAGCCGATGAGTAGTACTTGCAGCGGCCCACCCTGCCTTTTGGAGGATCTTTATAAATTTTACTCTGAACTAATCTGTCCATCAAATTGGTGTTTCTGCGGTAGGCTGCAATGGGTCTATGTCGTGTGAGGAATTTTGAAGGCTCCAGGAATTTTTGGAAATTAGCTTTAATGCATCGATTCAGTTGCTGGCTTTGGAGGGAGAAATGTGCAACCAAGGGCACGATCTTTTCTCTCGAAGTGATCTCGACCTCCTGAGTCGCTCTGGGTTGATCAAATGTTTTCAGAGCTTTTCTCAAAAAAGAGCGCGAATACCCTCTCTGTTTAAGTGCAGAAAAAAGAATTTTTACAGCTGAGAAGAAAGATGTCTCTTGAGTACAAATTCTCTTGAATCTCAGGAGCTGCGATTTAATAATTCCCCGAAAAGTATGCTTGGGGTGAAAGCTGTGTTTATGCAGTAACGAGTGGGTATCCGTGTCTTTGAAATAGACTCTGAAGTCCAGCAAGCCTGTTTCCAAAAAACCTGGGCCTTTAAAAGAAACAACATCCAAGAAGTTCACCTCATTAGGATCTACTGTATATTTAATTTTGATGGAGCGTTGATGACTGTTTAAATGATCAGTAAATTTAATAAAGTCTTCCATCGAGTGGGTCCACACACCCCAAACATCATCCAAGAATCTGAAATAAGAATGAGGCCGTTTGGGGGCCGTGGAAAGAGCAGTACTCTCCCAGTCGGCCATAAAAATATTTGCGTACGATGGGGCAAAGCGCTTGCCCATCGCGGTGCCCTTGACCTGTAGGTAAAATTTGGAATCGAATTCGAAATCATTCTTGGTTAGATTTATTTCCAATAATTTTAAAATATATTCATCAGGTCTGTTCGGGTCAGGGTACTGCCGCATACATTTTTCCACGGCTCTCAAACCGGCCTCAGTCTCAATGTTGGTATACAGACTGTCTATATCGATAGTGAAAAGTAGGGCGTTAGGAGGTATAATAATGTTTTTTATTTTATTAATAAAATCGTACGTGTCTTTAAGGTAGCTAGGGTGGCGCGTCGAGATGGGGTTTAAAAAATGTTCAATATATTCAGCAGTATGATAGGTTTCACTGCTACAGTCGGAAACAATTGGTCGGCCGGGTGGAATTTCCCCCGGTTTACTCCATTTCTGTGGTTCTTTATGTATTTTTGGAAGTAAATAGAACCGTCTCGGTCTAGGAGAACTGTCCCCCAATAAATATTCTTTCTGCGCCCCTCTTAAAATTTTCTTCTCAATCATTTCATTTAAAATTTTTCTACTAACGCCCTTGTCTGTAGATAAATTGGTTCTTGGAGAGCACGATAATGGTCAGTCACAGCCAGCTGTCTTTCCCCCTCCCAAATATACTGGTCTTTATCGAGGATGACAGCGGCATTTCCCTTATCTGCCGGTTTAATAATAATATTTCTATTTTTCTGTAATTCAGTTAAAGCTCTCTTCTCTTCCCTTGAAAGATTTTCAGTGACCCCCAAGCCCCAGTTCAAGTGTGTGAATGCATAGTTGTCCGCTCTAATCAGCTGTGTGATCTGTGGCGGAAGACTGGCCAGTGAGGGTGTCCACTCTGAGGGTTCAGTAAAGGGAATTTTTGTTTTTTACTTTTCTTTCCCTCAAAGAACGTTTCCAATTTGACCCGACGATGATAAGTCTGCATGTCTTTCAACAATTGTATTTTTTGTGTCTTAATTCCCCTTGGGGCAGGAATGAAAGAAAGACCTCGAAGCAACACTGATCGTTGTGGTGGTGTCAATTGGAACGTCTTTGATAGATTAACTATTAATTTATTCTCATTGGAGTTGCTTTTTTCTCTGTCTTCCCTTGTGGGACTCAAAGAAGAAATCAGTTTAAATGTACCATCCAGTGGTCGAAAACGGCCCTGGCCGTTAGCGCTCTCCAGTGAATTCCGTCATTTTCCACTCTGAATTGTTCATCCGGCAAGGCCGGGATACTCTTCCCCTCCCTCTTGATGTGGCTGTTAATATGTTCCACCATAGTTTGTTCCTCAAGAGGAAGGGAGGGTGAATAGTTAATGACTGGAATGAGTACTTCCGTGTTGGGCAATCTCGCAGCAGCCGCCTTACGAGCTTTTTGTAATTCGGCGAGAGCATTGATCCTATATCTCTGTTGTCTATTGTTCAGACCGAAGGATAGGATTATCTTGTGCGGT